>NC_137102.1:3288071-3450571 GCF_949357685.1 Gobio gobio | reverse complement strand
CTGCTGCTAACATCTTGGTGGCAGACACCGCAGCACACCTTCAGGGGTCTAGAGGAGTCCCTGCCTCGACGGGTCAGGGCTGTTTTGGCAGCAAAAGGGGGACCAACACAATATCTGACTAGTGTGTGTGTGTGTGTGTGTGTGTGTGTGTGTGTGTGTGTGTGTGTGTGTGTGTGTGTATATATATATATATATATACATATATATATATATATATATATATATATATATACATATATATATATATATATATATATATATACATATATATATATATATATATATATATATATACATATATATATATATATATATATACATATATATATATATATATATATATATATATATATATATATATATATATACATATATATATATATATATATATATATATATATATATATGTGTGTGTGTGTGTGTGTGTTAATCTTGCAGCCCCAGCTATTTGAGTTGTTCCCTTGTCTGTCTGTCACCCTTTGGAATTACACATTCATCTCTTTTCCTGCCCTCTTCTTATCTCTCGTTTGATGCTTTCCCTGTTTACTTGTTTACAAACTGTCATAGACTCAAAACAGAGATAAAATGAACAATTTCTACGGCTGTATCATCGTAAACTTCACAATGTTTCTGCAATTGTGAAGAAAGAACATCCTCTTGTACTCAATTTCTATAAAAAGCATTTACTTTTATAAGTTAGGCCTTCCTTGTTTATTTCGCTTACCATGGAAAATCTTGTTTGTTTCTTCCATTTCTTCTTCTTTTATATCACTCTCACGCTCTCTCTCCCTCTCCCTTCACTCGTGGCTGTTAAGCAGCCATGAAATGAGCCGGGTTTCTGATTTCACTCACCATCTGGCTGAGGTACGCTTAAAGTGTTTGATTTCTCACTCTGGCATGGGCCATGATTAGTGTGTTTGGCTGGCCTTGCTGATGGGAGGATTGTTTCATCCAGGGTTTATGAAAAGTGCTGTGTCTCATCCATCTTTCTGACACTTACTTCATTCATGATCTCCTGCTCATGTTTATAAACATGCGAATCAGGATTTGTTCCGGTGCGTGTCCAACACAAGCCTTATTGGATATCTGTTCCTGTCCATGGTGATGTTTAATTTGAGAGATATTTGCATTGATTGTATTTTCAGTGAAGCCTCTGAATCAATGGGTGTCAAGTAGGGGTGTGATGAGATCTCACGATATTAAAATGTGACGAGATTTCTCGTCGAGTGTAAAGCTGTCTCGCGATATTGCCATGATGGAGCGTGAGGGTGAAATTAGCATAGAATATGCCATCGCTACGTTTACATACCTCCACTGTCATTTTGCTTTGTTTTACAGACAAACAAAAACATTTAAAGGTGCCCTAGAATGAAAAATGTAATTAACCATGGCATAGTTGAATCACAAGAGTTCAGCACATGGGCATCACATACAGTGAGTCTCAAAAACCATTGCTTCCTCCTTCATATGTAAATCTTGTTTGTGAAAAACACCACGGAAAAATAGGCGAATCTCGACATAACATCGACTGTTGCGCAACAGTCGGGATAATTAATATGTTCGCCCGAAACATTTGCATATGCCAGCACATGTTCAAGGCCAAGCAGAACCGCACAGCCAAATCATCAGGAGTTCTGCAGGTTTTGTGAATAAATGAGTCAAACGAGGATAGCGAAAATAGCAGATCATGAAAATAAATGTTATGTTCCAGACATGGTTGATGTTTATCTATAACCGGATACCGCGACAGTTGAATTCAAAGTTGTTCGTTTGCCCGGCCCATTTCACCACGGACTAACCTGGGACAATATCAAACAGACTTCGCTCAGCGTCTGATACTGGAGAAGCGGCAATTCAAACTATATTCCCAAAAGCAGTAAGTAGTGATTGTATCCACTTATTGATTGTCTAAACAATTTCTGATTAAATTGAAAGTTTTTTAGTGAGACAACATTAACAATAATATCCTGTGTTGTCTAGATCCAACGCAATATGCTAGTACAATAACAATAGGAAACTCCAAGTAGCACACATAACAGTTTGAAAAAATGGTTAATATTATTTCCTGCCAGTGGTGTCATACAAATCTACAAAATACAACTATAGATACATATGGCAATCCCTTTTGTCGGATAGAATTATAATTTAGCCTATATTTTACATTTACATTTACATTTATGCATTTAGCAGACGCTTTTATCCAAAGCGACTTAACTTGGGGGTACAATAAGCGATTGGTCATGAAGAGTCGAGTGAGCTGGAAGCTGTGTTGCGTGTTCTGTTAGGAACGGTCTGATCTTCCTGATGTTGTGGAGCGCAAACCTGCATGAGCGAGCTGTCTTAGCAATGTGTTCTCTGAAGGACAACTGGTCATCAAATGTAACTCCAAGATTTCTGACTGATTTTGAAGGGGAGATCAGGTATGTACCTAACTGGATGGTGAAGTCATGTTGCATAGTGGGACTGGCGGGGAAGATGAGGAACTCAGTCTTTGCCAGGTTGAGCTGTAGGTGATTTTTACTCATCCATGCAGAGATGTCAGCCAGACAGCTGGAGATTCGTGCAGCTACTGTGGGGTCGTCTGGTTGGAATGAAAGGTAGAGCTGAGTGTCATCAGCATAGCAGTGATATGAGAAGCCATGTGCCTGTATGATGGGACCTAATGAAGTAGTGTAAATGGAGAAAAGGAGAGGTCCAAGCACTGAGCCCTGAGGAACCCCCGTGGTCAGTTGATGCGCTTGGGATCCCTCTCCTCTCCAGGCAACCTTGAAGGACCTACCTGTGAGATAAGACTCAAACCAATGGAGCGGAGTCCCTGTGATGCCCAGTGATGAGAGGGTGGATAGAAGGATTTGATGATTGACCGTGTCAAAGGCAGCAGATAGATCAAGGAGGACGAGGACTGATGATTTGGACTCAGCTTTAGCTATCCGCAGGGACAGTAATGTAGTCTCTGTGGAGTGGCCCCTTTTGAAACCGGATTGGTTAATGTCCAGCTGATTATTCTGTGAGAGGAAGGATGAAACCTGGTTGAAAACAACTCGTTGAAGAGTTTTTGCTATGAATGGCAGGAGAGAGACAGGTCTGTAGTTATCTATGAGTGATGCGTTTAAAGTGGGTTTCTTAAGCAGTGGAGTTACCCGAGCCTGCTTGAAAGTGGTAGGGAAAGTGCCAGTGCAGAGAGATGTGTTGATGATGTGTGTGAGTGCTGGTAGGAGTGTAGGAGAGATGGCTTGAAGGAGGTGTGAGGGAATGGGATCGAGAGGACAGGTGGTAGGATGGCTGGAGAGGAGAAGTTTAGATACTTCGGCCTCAGTGAGTGTAGAAAATGAGGAGAGAGTATGTTCGGTTGTGGATGTGGCTGATCTGTGGCTGATTTTATCACCAACACATAACTCAGGAGCTAACTATGTTAGCTTAGATGCTTATAGCTTACTCGGTCCTTCTAGCTAACCTTCTCCACCACTCCATTTGCGTCCATTTACAATCTCAAAACAATTGGTTGTTCCTCAAAATCTGCATCTTCGTCAGAAACAGGATCAAACAAATAAGGTTGGATGCATAATCTCTCCATTTTCGTGACAGACAGTGTAGATCTGTTTGTTGTCACTGAAGCTGCTGAAATGAGCCGCGCAGTGAAACAGCCAATCAGAGCAAAACGCCACATTCATATTTATGACCCTTCCACATAAGGAAAAAACAGACCATTTCATTCTAGGGACAATTTCTAGGGTTGTAAATGGACCTGTAAAACCGTATCTGGACAATACATTTTTGTCACATACCCTCTATGTAGATTTCAGAGAACAATTTAAAATATTCTTTCAACTCATTCTAGGGCACCTTTAATTCAGTTGGATAACTATTGTAAACTATTGTAAACATCTGCTCTGCGCATCCAGCACCGCCACACCGGGGTACACAGAGGGTGCGTCCCAATTCGTATTCTATCCATACTATCGATTTGAACTACAAACAAGGATAAAAAGTCTTAAACTACAAACATGGCGGATGTACGAGTCTGACGGTTAAGTAGAGAGGTTTAGATAAAGGGGCTTGAGTGATCAATTATCAGTATCTAACCTGACAGAAATATATTTAATCAATGTTATCCACATTATATTTCATCTGCAATAGCATTGTGAACTTTTGTACTGATACGTTTGGCCATTACCTTTTAAATGCATCATTATATTTAAACTGCAAACACATGAGGAGAGTCTCTGCATTAAAGACCCACGAATGGCAGATCAACGTGCGACTACATTTTTCTCCGATACGGTAGGAAATTAAATTAAATGTGGAGGATTTGAACTGTGAGAAGATGATTGACAGGGCAACACTGTTTAAACAGTGATGGGAAGCGACAGAGCTATCCGTTAAGATGACGAAGTAGTACGTTTCAAAGCTTGCATACTCTTCTGCTACACACTCAAAAGTATGTACTTTTTCTCCACAAAAAGAGTTCATACTTTTAGGTCGTAGTGTAAGTAGGCTAATTGGGACGCAGATCACGAATTTGAAAGCGAAAGTAAAACGTGAGCTCCCCGATGAGCGCAAATTAAGCTCTGGTCTCTGTTTGCACTTTGAATACTGAGAGAGTGCTTTGATTATGGTTGTATTATTGTTTGTGCTTAATAAGACTAAGGAAAAAACTGTTATTTGTTTTTGTCATTATACTGTTTTTACTTCTATCTTAAATTTGTGGAAAGGAGTTTAATTAGGAGGTCCCACACAGCCTGAATCAGAAGTTCTGGACGCTCATGTACAGTAAAGGCGGGAGTTCACTGTGCGAGTTCAGATCCTCTGGAGGTCGTGAGATATCGCACACGCTACGAGTCGGTTAACTTGATAATTGCGTCAAAGCAGCAGGACTGTACAGCACAGCGAGCCGGCGGCATGAGCTTTCACGCTAGACACGGAGACCGGAGCTTCAGTGTTACAGCTAAAGATAAAAGAAAGAACAAATTATTTGTGTGCAAATGATTTGTTGAAAAGCAGAGAACAGCAGCCATTCCTTTCTACAGAAACAACCAGAGAGATAAAGAGAAAAAGTGTGTGTGTGTGTGTGTGTGTGTGTGTGTGTGTGTGTGTGTGTGTGTGTGTGTGTGTGTGTGTGTGTTTTGTGATTTATGAGGACACAAATGTGTATAATGGCACAGGTATTACACTGGTATTAAGATGTACACATGAAATATGAGGACATTTAATATGGGTAGTGTGTGTGTGTGTGTGTGTGTGTGTGTGTGTGTGTGTGTGTGTGTGTGTGTGTGTGTGTGTGTGTGTGTGTGTGTGTGTGTGTGTGTGATGGGTATGTTTAGGGGTAGGAGTAGTGTGTGTGTGTGTGTGTGTGTGTGTGTGTGTGTGTGTGTGTGTGTGATTGGTAGGTTTAGGGGTAGGGGTAGTGTGTGTGTGTGTGAGTGTGTGATGGGTAGGTTTAGGGGTAGTGTGTGTGTGTGTGTGTGTGTGTGTGTGTGTGTGTGTGTGTGTGTGTGTGTGTGTGTGTGTGTGTGTGTGTGTGTGTGTGTGTGTGTGAGTGTGTTTGTAATGGGTAGGTTTAGGGGTAGGGTAGTGTGTGTGTGTGTGTGTGTGTGTGTGTGTTTGTAATGGGTAGGTTTAGGGGTAGGGTAGTGTGTGTGTGTGTGTGTGTGTGTGTGTGTGTGTGTGTGTGTGTGTGTGTGTGTGTGTGTGTGTGTGTGTGTGTGTGTGTGTGTGTGTGTGTGTGTGTGTGTGTGTGTGTGTGTGTGTGTGTGTGTGTGTGTGTGTGTGTGTGTGTGTGAGTGTGTGATGGGTAGGTTTAGAGGTAGGGTAGTTTGTGTGTGTGAGTGTGTGATGGGTAGGTTTAGGGGTAGGGTAGTGTGTGTGTGTAAGTGTGTGATGGGTAGGTTTAGGGGTAGTGTGTGTGTGTGAGTGTGTGATGGGTAGGTTTAGGGGTAGGGTAGTGTGTGTGTGTGTGTGTGTGTGTGAGAGTGTGTGATGGGTAGGTTTAGGGGTAGTGTGTGTGTTTAAGTGTGTGATGGGTAGGTTTAGGGGTAGGGTAGTGTGTGTGTGTGTGTGTGTGTGTGAGTGTGTGATGGGTAGGTTTAGGGGTAGGGTAGTGTGTGTGTGTGTGTGTGTGTGTGTGTGTGTGTGTGTGTGTGTGTGTGTGTGTGTGTGTGTGTGTGTGTGTGTGTGTGTGTGTGTGTGTGTGTGTGTGTGTGTGTGTGTGTGTGTGTGTGTGTGTGTGTGTGTGTGTGTGTGTGATTTTTAGGTTTAGGGGTAGGGTAGTGTGTGTGAGTGTGAGTGTGTGAATAGGGAACATATAGGGAGCATCCTATACACTGTTGAAAATCAGGCTGACTCCCCGGATTTTTTGAAACATGTTTTAAAAACTATCGGGAGGTTGTGAGGTGCTCGTAATGTGTTCGACTCGTCTCATAATTCCTCTCACACACTGCAAACTGCGACCATACGAGCATCAGCGATTTCCACGTGAGTTTGAGCTCAAACGACAGCAAAAATCTGTGTATCTTAAGATCTGAAGAGTGAAATCATACAGGAGAGAAGCCAGTCAGATGAGATTGTGGCGAAACCTTTTCAGTGCTTGAGTGTCTTTCAATGCATATGATCATTCATTCTCAGGAAGGAGAACTGAGATGGCTTTCATTACAAGATGAGGTAAAACATTTCAAATGCACCTGCAGACTATTTTTCCAGTCATACATTTTTCTCAGGATCTCGTCTTGTTCTCGTGAATGCAATCTCGTGTCTCGTCACACTCTTAGTGTCAAGCATCTTTCTGTTTGTTCTGCATTTACAGTTCATCATTCAGCAGACGCTGTTATCCAAAGCGACTTACAAATGTTTTGTTTTAGCAACGTAGTAGTTTTTTAAATTAGTGTACTCTAGTTTTTGTTTAGTGTTCAAATCCTGACCAAATACATGAATAATAAATCAGTCAAAATTGCAACTGAACTTGAGAGCCAATGGTCACCATGCTTCTTTCTATTGGGGAAAATCATAGGAGCAAAATGAGGATGGGCAGATCAAATTATGATATGCGACCCTGGACCACAAAACCAGTCATAAGGGTCAGTTTTGTGAAATGTAGATGTATAGATGATCTTCAGATTAATAAATAATCTCTCCACTGATGTATGGTTTGTTAGGATCGGACAATATTTGAAAATCTGGAATCTGAGGGTGCAAAAACATCTAAATATTGAGAAAATCTCCTTTAAAGTTGTCCAATTTAAGTCCTTAGCAATGCATATTACTACTAATAATATTTTTTTTATATGACAATTTACCAAATATCTTCATGGAACATGATCTTAATATCATAATGATTTTTGGCATAAAAGAAAAATGGATAATTTTGACCCATACAATGTATTGTTGGCTATTGCCACAGATATACCCGTGAGACGCACGACTGCTGTTGAGCTCCAGGGTCACATGTTTTAATATAAATACCTGTTTTTATTGTCTGATTTCCTGTGGGCTCATTTTATAACACTTTATTTTTTACTAACATGTAGCTCTTATCTATGTAAATATATTTATGAATATCACTTGGTTAGTTTTTTATTTATGCTGGAATAAAGTTACCCTTGAATCGTAGATGAACTTGAGTATTACACAGTAATTAATGCGTTTCTGTGTCTTCTGTGGTATACTCGTGAGATGTAGGCTTATGTAAACAAACTGTACGGATGGATTTATGATGAGGTGTAACCATAGACCGTAAAAAAATATGGATGTAGTGTCCGTGGCGTCCCCCATAGGATCTGAAGAGCAGTTCTGAAGCGTAAAGTCGGGTCGAGCTGGCCGTCGCCATCTTGTCAGCGTCACTCCCGGATAACTGACAATGGGCAGAGAGGCGGGACGTGGGCGGAGCTAAGGTGATGACTTACAGACAGCAGACAAACGGCAATCCACCTGTCACTCAAAGTGGCCACGCCCTTAATTAGGAAGAACTTTAAGGCTTTATATAATGTAAACGAATGAGTTATAAAATAATTCACCCCGCTCACAGTCGTCATGAAGGGCAAAATTAGCCGTACAGACCAAAAGCACAGTTTGTCCCAGACTGTAAACATGTGTTCTTCTGCTGTAAAGTTGGGCAATTTAACATGAGCTCAGTGAGATTCTGCCGGTCTCTAGTGGCCACTCGATGAACTGCAGTTTAAGTCACTTCCGTATCGGCTTCAGGAGAAACTGGAGGAGGAGCCACTTGGGTGTAACACTGTATTTGCGTACTGAAATGTGATTGATTAATCTCTTCTGTCTTGCATCTATTTTTATATATTTATTTGCGACCTTGCAAGCACTGATTTATCCTCCAGGTAAAGCTGGACGGACAGCCCCAAACCTAATGCTAATGAAACAGATGTTATGGCCTCCTCAATATTTAGCAGAAATTTCAACTCTAAATTGATCCTGCTCCTCTTAATCAGAACACACCCTTCTGTTGTGCCCATAGCTGGATGTTTTGTAATTAACAGATGACTGAAGCTATAAAAATGATGCTTCAATCTGTCCAATCATAAGAGCTCGCCACCGGCCCCCCAGAGAGCCTCATTCCCCCCCTAATCAATTAACACCTCGTCTGAGGACAGCCGGGCCACTGCTGCTTCTGTGGTTTAATATCTCAGTCTGCGTGAGCGGACTCGCTCCGGTCGGCTCTGTCTCGCTGATGTATAGCACTCCTGGGGAGAGGAACAGTGCGCTAGTTTGGAAATACTCTGATAATCGCTAAATGATGATGTGATTAATTAGTTCCCATCCCTCCAGCACACTAGGTGTTGAGTGCTTTTGTGGGACACATCGGGGTGCCCGTCGTCCGTCCAGCCGTCAACACGAAAAACAAATTGGATCCTCTCTAGATCTGAGCGAGCCAGCTGAGCGTGTTCAACAGAGACTTTTTGATATTGCTGACAGAGACTGGTACAGTAGCTGCTGTATATGAGGGAATTATGTGATCAGGCCGTTTTTAGGCATAGGCAGTCACACCATCAGCTGGAGGGGGCGCTAATGAGCGCATATCTGACACTACATTTTAAAGGAACACTCCACCGTTTTTAGAAATAGGGCTTATTCAACTTCTTTCCTACATTTAGATATGTGGGCAAATGCATTTTTGTCTCAGTGCATGCATTGTTTTAGTTTGGCAGGATCTGCTACTGCTACTACTCCTAAGCTAGCCTGACGTCGTCATACTTAATTCTAGTATGAGTATAAAACTTAAATACTGCTCCGTTGGGCTGTGATTATGGGGCGTGTTTTAACCGAACCAGGAAAGACCTCAATTGGATAGACCTACAACCAATCAGAGCAACGGAGCGACGCATAACGTTAGTTGTCAAATGTCAACAGAACTCAACTGCACTGTGTTGCCATGTCCGCGGGTTGAAGCGACCCCAATTATGTGATTATACAGACCCAGGAATGCGATTTTTAGCTGCCAGCCCTGCCAAAATAACACATATTTTACCCCCCAAATGCCTTTTTTCCCGGAGAACCCCCCCTGGAAAGCTATTGGGCTTGTTTTTGGCTAGTTTTGAGGAACGTTAGCAATTGGGCGGGTTTTGTTGTAAAAACTTGGCAACCCTGTCTGCACGCACGCTGGAATAAGTAGCCTAACGTTAGAAGAAAAAGATGAGAGTAAACGATCTTTGCCGGTGTTGTAAAAGAATTTAAGGATACACAGAGTTTACTTACCAACACGATTTGACTTACCATCAAATTTCTGAGAGAAATAGTGAAGGTGAACGCATATACGAACAAGTTCTCCGTTTAGGATTAGAACAAACTCAACCCAAGTGCTCTTTGATGACGTGGATGATTACGTTACTGTTGATCATCTGTCCATCATCGTCTAAAGCCCGCCCTGATGATTTCATTGGTCCGAACAGTTTCTGTTCGGGCATAATTACTTCTCTATGGATCAAGTCCAGACCGAACTGCCCGAGTAAAAATGTTGTGGGCGGGGCTAAGTTCGGCTGGCATCCAGGCTACCCCTAAGCACTGCCCTACCCCGAAACACTGCTACTTGGGCACAGAGATATGTAACACATGAAATCAAAGTTTGTGTGATATCTCTGCACCCAAGTAGCAGTGCTTCACCTGTGCTTCCCCATAATATAGTCCCAAGTTAAAGGGTTAGCTCACCCAAAAATGAAAATTCTGTCATTAATTCCTCACCCTCATGTCGTTGGACACCCGTCAGACCTCCGTTCATCTTCAGACACAAATGAAGATATTTTAGTGTAAAGCTGATGCTGAGAAAGGCTTCAGATAGGCCTCCATTGGCATTCAGTACATTGACACTTCCAAGATCCATAAAAGGCACTTAAATCGTCGTTACAAAGTCCATCTCACCACAGTGACTCTACAATAATCTTACGATGCGACGACAATAGTTTTTGTGCGCAAAAAACAATCAAAATAATGACTTTATTCAACCTCTTCTTGTCTTCCGCGTGTGCCTCCACGACGCATGCGCGAGAATATGATGGAGCGCCGGGGTTCGGGAATCCATGATATGCTCACTTTAGCCCGATTTTGGGGCTAAAGTGTGCCTCCAAAAAATGTGGAGGCATTTTTTTTGGATCACTTTTACTCGGGACATGCTAGCTGGCAACATAGGATCCCATTCATTATGCTAAGCTAAGCTAGCGACGACCCTGCCAAACTAAAACAATGCATGCACTGAGACAAAAATGCATTTGCCCACATATCTAAATGTAGGAAAGATGTTGAATAAGCCCTATTTCTAAAAACGGTGGAGTGTTCCTTTAAGCAGGGGTGTGTGAAAAGGGTGTCACATTAGCAGGGGTGTGTGAGAAGGGTGTCACGGCCACCCTGAAATTTGATTGCCGCCCCTGCTGTTTTCCCTATATTTGGACCCTGGACCACAAAACCATTAGGGTCAATTTTTGTAACCCTCTGGGGGTCTTCGGTCATTTCTGACCCGAATTGTTTTTTTTTTTAAATGTTAAAAATCGTAGCTTCATCGGAATGGTCCGAAATTTGACTTTATTGGTACTTGGTATATGAACATAAAAAAATTGGGGACGGATTTGAAAAGTCTAAGTGGTCGTAAAAAAAAATTGTCACACTCAGGGTCTTCGGGTCAAAAATGATCCCCATAGGAAATGAATGGGAAATTGGCAAGAATATGAAAATACAGAGTTGTTTTGTGCATATCTATAAATCAGCCAGGATGCAGAAAAAAGGACTCAACAGTGAAGATCTCTAAAACATCAAGAGTGCAAAACAGACAAAAAAACTCTCACACACAAAAACACAATTAGCTTTTGGAATGGCACGTGTTAATTTGTGTGTGCGTGTGTTTTTGTGTGTATAAGTGTGTGTGTGTGTGTGTGTGTGTGTGTGTGTGTGTGTGTGTGTGTGTGTGTGTGTGTGAGTTTTTTTGTCTGTTTTGCACTCTTGATGTTTTAGAGCTCTTCACTGTTGAGTCCTTTTTTCTGCATCCTGGCTGATTTGTAGATTGCATGCACAAAAAAACTTATATTTTCATATCTTTGCCAATTTCTATATATATACATTTTTTATTATATTAAATGTGAAAAAATGGGTCATTATCATTGTATAAATATTAATTATTAATCATAAAATTATCTCAAAACACCAAAAAAGAAAAAATATATATATATTATTGAACAAAAATATATTTCAATGATTTGACTAAAATCTTTTTTTATCTTAATCCCGCCCTCCGGGTCATTTTTGACCCAAAGGTCCGAGGTTACATAAAGATTTATACATAGTATATCTTCATGGAACATGATCTTTAATTAATATCCTATTGATTTTTGGCATAAAAGTAGTGTTGGCTATTGCCACAAATATACCCATGAGACTTATGACTGGTTTTGTGCTCCAGGGTCACATACTGAAAAAAACATTTAAACTGTTAGATAAATAGTAAGTATGACATTATAAACATATTGTTTCCAAACTTAAATTGGCTCTACTTAATGTTGGATGTAAAAAACCTCCAAGAACATTTTCAATTAAAAATTATTTGTATAAGCAACTTTCATAATAAATGAATGTAAGCAGCTCACAGAATACTGCATTATGAAAACTGTCTTAAAACCCCAGTGAGTGAGATAAAGGGGACTATAGTGAGAAAAACAAAGCAAACATATACAATTCTTAAATTCAGTTATAATGCTCAGTAGACTTTAACCATTTTTGCTTTGTCTTTTTATTCCCTGAAATTTTCTGGGGACCCCTTAGAACCCTCTGTAGGACCCCTGGGGGCCCCCGGACCCCAGTTTACAAACCCCTGCCATATAGGACCATACAGAGAATATGCACTGAAGGGCTTTTATGCCAAATGACCCATTAACAGAAACAACATTTTAAAATAATTTATTTTCGCCCCATAATATATTTTTTAATTAGTGCTGGGCAAATGAATTTTTTTCATTTGAACGCATTACAAGTATTTAACGCAATTAACGCAGCATTCATTTTTATATAAATTTTTGCCCAGCATTACATTATATGATCACGCTCTTATTCATGTAAATGCTTTTAAACCATCTAAGCGCAACAGGACACAAGAGAACGCACTGTCTGTCAATGTCCTGTCTGTGTGTGTGTGTGTGTGTGTGTGTGGCTGCGTCTCAATCACATCCCTAATTGCGTCAGTCTCGTGCACACATCGAGTTCTCTTTCGCTCTTGAACAAACAATAACAACTACACAGAGCATGTTGCCAAAAGGCCAGTTTTGTCGAGTATTCTCATATTAGGAGTCTAAAATTAGTTAAATAATGTCTTAAATGAACTTGTGAGAAAATGAGATGCGCGTGATCTCGATGTTCGGCAGCGGCAGATCTTAAAGTGACAGCAGCACTGATGAAAATGTCTGTCATTAATGTTCATCACAGAACAAAGGGAACAGAGAAAGGATGATTAATCTATATTTTATTTATTATTTATGCAATTGAGAAAGGTGTTTGATAACTATTTGGCTACATTTTTGCATGTCTGAAAGGGAAGGCAATGGGTAAATATGATATTTATTATAATGGGTTTATTTAAAGATTGTTTTAAGTTCAATTAAATTAAAAGTTTTTATTTTTTTAAGTCTAATTAATGTTGAAATTGGGAGCTTTCAGTTATACTGTAATGTAACATCATTAATGTTTCATAGAGACATCAGTGATACTGGCCTCCATTCATAAACAGATGCCATTACAACACATATATTTAAAATATGCTGTCTTTAAATTGTTTCTACATTCTACATTAATGTGGCGAGTAACTGAAATTAATACAATATCAAAATATTAAAAACTCCAAAAATATTAAAACTTGCGATTAATCGCAATTAATTACAGAAAACAATGCGATTAATTCGTTTTTTTATTTTATTCCAGCACTATTTTAAATTATAAAACTATTTAAACAAATATTTAATATATATATATATATATATATATATATATATATATATATATATATATATATATATATATATATATATATATATATATTTATTTATTTATTTATTTATTTATTTGTATTAATATTTAAAAATATTGTATAAAAATGTGGAAAAAAAAAAGCTTTTACATTTATTGGACATTTATTGAAATTATCATAGCTGATCAGTTGCGGCACAAATGCATTTTCATAAAAATGAAATACAAAATGAACTGAGCATTATGACCTGAGTGTGTTAAGTTCAGGTCATCCACTGGTGGTAGAACTCTCTGCTTTTACTGATGCATTCCATCTCTCCATCGACAACCCACTCACAATCTCCCAGAATGCCGCTCTGTCTCCTATCATGTTCTGGCTGTTAAGCACTTCTGAGTTCCTAGTCAATACTTGGCAAAGGTCTCTTGAGTGCAATCTCTGTGGGAGTGATCCAGATGCTCAGCGGGGAGGAAACACCACTGTTTTTTTCCCTTTCCTGCCAGGATCAAAAGGTGGTTTGAAAG
Source organism: Gobio gobio (assembly GCF_949357685.1). Classification (NCBI taxonomy): domain Eukaryota; kingdom Metazoa; phylum Chordata; class Actinopteri; order Cypriniformes; family Gobionidae; genus Gobio; species Gobio gobio. The sequence continues at coordinate 3,436,606 of NC_137102.1, read as the reverse complement.
GAGTGTATCCATGTCTGTGACTATCTGCTGTAGAGGGACAGTCTGGGCCAGCAGGACTCGGCCATGCTAATGGAGTGAGCTATAGTCCCTAAAGCAACACGTGGAATATGAGTCTGACCATTGCCATACTGAACAAGAAGAAAAATATCATATTTCTAAAAACCTTACCAGAAAGGCAACACCTTTTTTTTCTTTAATTAGTTTGTTAACTCTGTCACTGATTAAATGTGGTGTTATTAGTAAAAAATAATTGTTGCTATAATTTTGGCTCTCTTTTTCTTAAATTTAATTTAAGCTTTATATGGTAATTACACTGATTTGATGATTGCTTTGTTGTAGCAGTCAGTAGGCAGTGCAAAACTGTTCAAAATAATGACAATCTGTTGTTTAATCATCAGGGTGCAAAAAACACTTGTTTTAGCACATTCTTACAATATGGACATTTTGCAAAGTTTTTCAGTAATTCTGATACCGTGTGATTTTCTCCACTTTGACTCAATTCAGTGTGTGCACGTGTGTGTGCGTCCGTGCGTGTGTGCGGTCGTGCGCGTCCTTGCGTGTCCATGTGTGTGTGCGGCTGTGCGTGTCTGTGCGTGCGTGTGTGTGTGTGCGTGCGTGCATGTGCGGCTGTGCATGTGCGTGCGTGTTTGTGTGTGTGTGCGTGCATGTGCGGCCGTGTGTGTCTGTGCGTGTGTGTCCGTGCGTGTTTGTGCGTGTTTCTGTGCGTCCGTGTGTGCGTGCGTCCGTGCGTGTGTGTGCATGTGCGTGCGTCCGTGTGTGCGTGCGTGCGTCCGTGTGTGTGCGCTTGTGCGTCCGTGCATGTCTGTGCGTGTGCGGGCGTGCGTGTCTGTGCATGTGCGTGAGTGCATGCGTGTGTGTGTGTCCTTGCGTGTGCAGCCGTGCGTGCGTGTGTGGATGTGTGTGTGTCCGTGTGTGCGTGGGTCTGTGCGTGTGTGTGCATGTGCGTGCGTCCGTGTGTGCGTGCATCTGTGTGTGTGTGCGTGTGTGTGTGCGTGCGTGTGTGTGCGTCTGTGCGTGTGCAGCCGTGCGTGTCTGTGCATGTGCGTGAGTGCATGCGTGTGTGTGCGTCCTTGCGTGTGCAGCCGTGCGTGCGTGTATGCATGTGTGTGTGTGTGTCCGTGTGTGCGTGGGTCTGTGCGTGTGTGTGCATGTGCGTGCATCCTTGTGTGCTTGCGTCCGTGTGTGCGTGTGTCCGTGTGTGTGCGTGTGTGCGTGTGTGTGCGTCCGTGTGTGTGCGTGTGTGTGCGTCCGTGCGTGTGCAGCCGTGCGTGTCTGTGCATGTGCGTGTGTGCACGTGTGTGTGTGTGTCCGTGTGTGCGTGCGTCCGTGCGTGTGCGGCCGTGCATGTCTGTGCATGTGCGTGAGTGTATGCGTGTGTGTGCGTCCGTGCGTGTGTGTGCGTGCGTCTGTGTGTGCGTGCGTCCATGTGTGTGCGCGCGTGTGTGCGTGCGTGCGTGTGCGGCCGTGCGTGTCTGTTCATGTGCGTGTGCGTGCGTGCATGCATGTGTGTGTGTGTGTGTTCGTCCGAGCGTGCATGTCCTTGCGTGTGCGCCTGTGTGTGTGTGTGCATCCATGTGCGTCTGTGTGTGTGCTTCCGTTTGTGTGTGCGTGTGCGTCCGAGTCTGCTTATAAAATCAACAATTCATATGTCTATGTTTCATGTTATTGTGTTTTATCTGTAGCTATGACTTTTTTTTTTGGGGGGGGGGCATTCTTCTTTTCTCTCATAAATATATATATATATGGATAATTGTTCTCTCTCCTTTGTTCTCTCCCACCTTTATGGCTTTTTTTTGACAGTTTTTAGATTTGCGTAACTTATCCGACAGTCTGAAAGGGATTTGTTCCTATATGACAAAATCACATGGGCAATTCTCTTAAGCTTTGGAAAGCTGTGGGACTAGATCCCCATTCTGAAATGAGATTAAAAGGCTCAGTAGTTCAGGGCTTTTTCAGTTTATCTTGAATTTAAAACCTTCATGACTTCTCTGGCATCATTAACTGTCTCACCATGTCGTCTGTGCTACAAAGTGCTTTTCAATCAAGGATGCTTTGAGCTCAGAGAGAAGCCTGCAATAATATTGAACTATGACTCAGGAATTGCATTATTCGCTGTTAGATGGACGCAAGGGCATTCCAGAACAAGTTTGCAGGGTTTTTTTTCCTTTTTTTTTTTGTGAATTGTACAAGCTATGTTCCATTTTCATGCACGCTTTCCTTGCTTGCTCATTCTCTTCGAATCTGAGCAGTGCATTTTAAATAATTATTATAAATTGCCCATTTCCACACACTAATGCTTTGACTCATCCATTCTTTTTAAATCTGGTCACAAAGAAAAGATTGGAATAGAAGGCAGAATCAATCACCGTAAATATGTATTTGACCTTAGTTTCACATTTTAGCCCACTTAAAAGGCTATTGAAGAAAATGTACCATGTACAAAAATCTTGCCATGGTTTTTCTTTACAGTGTAGAGTTACAAAAGGACATTTACGTTGCATTGCGTATATGGCAAAAATATTTAAAAAAATCAAAATGTTTCAAAATATGCAAATGGTATACTGCTAATGTTGTTGAATATATTTTTGATGGGTTTTAATGTAATCATTTTGTATTTGTATCACCCAAGATATAATATTTTCTTGCCTCTTCAAGTACTAACCTTTATTTATGTACATGATATACACTATATTGCCAAAAGTTTTGGGACGTAGCTTATAAAATGAATAGTTCTGACTTGGTAAAATCACAGCTTATTTATAAAAAACTCTTTTCCTTGTCTGTCTTGCTTAGAAACAAAAATATATATATATTTACATTTTTGTATCAACTTACTCAATAATTTCTATTCAGTACTGCACCTTTAAAGCGCTGTCCTAATGTCAAATGAGGATGAGCAGTTAAAGCAGGTGAAAAATATGCTTTCTGTCGAACAACCCTCCCCTTTCCTTGATAATGTCCTCTGTTCAGCTGATCAAACTGGGAATGTATGATTTAAGGAATCTGCCACAGATGAGTTAAGAGACTCAGTGCCCTGCGCTCTCTACATTGCTGGTAATAAATCAGGTGTCTTGTCAGCTGTAGCTTACTGACAAAATCAATACGGATGCATCCAGGGACAAGATGTGCTACTAAGATGCATTACCAACATCTGGGCTTTGATCCCTAATACGAATGAGGTCAAGTGAAAAGGTGGCGGTCAGAAAATGTGTTTTACACCCAACCTGCCTCCGACGAAACTGAGGGAGCGAGGTGGTGAAGTTTATATTATGGAGAGATGGATCTTTTTATAAATTTGTATCAATGACCAAAAATTATTAGCAATTCAATTAAAGGACAAAGAACTATAAAGAGCTATACAATTTTACTCTCTCTTAATGCATGTTTTTTTTTTATAACAGCTGTGTAGTCGTGAATCAACACCCACTGTGCTAGAAAATTATGCCCTTTCAACCTCTCATTTTAATGTTTTTGAATAGTGAGTGACTAATTGTAGAGAAGCTTGTTCTTTTGTAGAAATTTCACTGAAAACAAAATAATGAAGTATTTCAGTTTATTTCTCGTTTCAAAATATGGCTTCCTGAATAGGTAGTGGATCTTTTGCAGGAAAGCAATTCTCAACATTTTCAGGTTGTTTCATGTTAGCATCTTGAATCTACTGTATGGGCAAGAGGGAGGGTTTGAAGCTTATAATTAGGGCTGTCAAAAGATTAATCGCGATTAATCGCATCCAAAATAAAAGTTTGTGTTTACATAATATTCATGTATTACACATTCATGTATATATTTAAGAAATATTTGCATGTATATACTGTATATACATTTATATAATCTATAATCTATATAAATATAAATGTTTTATATATAAAAATAAATAAAAAATCTTAAATATATACATGCTTGTGTGTGTATTTATATATAAATAATAATTAACAGAGTACACACACATATATTATGTAAACACAAACTTTTATTTTGGATGCGATTAATCGCGATTAATCTTTTGACAGCCCTACTTATAACTTAAGGTGTGAAAGTGCATTTTATCCCAGGCAGGTAAAAATCAACCTAATGTAACGGCAAAGGTGGACAAAGTACACAACTCCATTACTTGAGTAAAAATAAAAGTACTACTGGTCAAATATTACTCTGTTACAAGTGAAAGTTGTTAAAAACAATTTTTACTTAAGTAAAAGTACAGTAGTACTTGCTTTTAAAAGTTCTTAAGTATCAAAAGTAAATTTCCTTTTTTATGTCAATGCATTATTTTATTATTTTTGCATTGTTGTATAAATGTACACTATGCCATGGTGGTTTAAGCCAGTCAGTGATGCTCCATACAACTACCTTGAACTAATTTAAATACTTAAAAGTTACAAAGCTTTTTACAAAGCTGCCGTCACTTTAAGGCAGAATGCACAAATCCTACACACTGATACACATCCGATATTCCCCCAACTGTTTATGTTCACTTAAGACATAATCAACTTTGTTTTCGTGAATACTTTCCAAAAGGAACATTTTTGATATTTTGTGTGTATTGGTCTGTTTAAGTGCGAAAAAACACAAAAGAAAGCTCTATTCAGTACTCGAGCTCTGGCATCTCAGAGGCACACAAAAAATAGACTGAACTGAGCTCTTTCATCATGCTTTATCAGATTCATCCATATGTCTGCGCTTCTCTTTCTCCCAGACATTTACATTTTGCACAAAAAAAAAACCTTTTAAAGAAGAAAAAAAATCATCCACTGACTTGCAAAGCTGCTAAAGAAACGACTTTTGACTTCGAGGACCTTGATAGAAATGTAGTGGAGTAAAAAGAATGATATTTGTCTTTCAAATGTAGTGAAGTTAAAGTAAAAGTTTCCCTAAAAAATAATACTTAATACTTATATTAAAAAGTAACTTATTGCCTAATTGTGTAAGAAAAGTAATGTGTTGCTTTACTTTTTCTCACCTGTGCTGGGCTTGTTTGCTTGTTTGTGTTTTGATTTTTATAAAAAAAAAAAAATTATATTTTTGGGCAAATGTAAAGACTCTCACACCAAAATTGAAATAACAAGCCTCAGGTAGACAGTCTGTACAGTAGCCCGCGCAACTCTAATGCTGCATTCACACAGAACATGAATTGAGCGTCAAATTCGCATATATCACATATAGTGCCTCCAATTAGCTTTGGACGCGTATAAAGTGAGCTTTTGAAGCGAATAGACACGCATTCGAAGTGGAATTTGCTTCAATTATTGAATGCACAAAAAGTACCAAATAAAATCACTTGTGCAAGACACTAAATTTGCCTCTTTCACGTGAACTTGACGCGCAAATTAGGCAAAATCGCGTCCAACGCGCTGCGCTAAACATGTCTATCGTGCCGCAGGACCCCCAGACGCACGTCAATGCGTCTTTACACACTGTAAAAAAAAACAGGTCTCCAATTGAAAATGTTCCAGTGACCGATCACATCTACATTTTTCAGTTGGCCAAATTGAATTTCTGTGAATTGATGCAATTTAATTCACAGAAATTCAATTTGGCCAAATAAAAAATTTAGATGTGATCGGTCACTAGAAAATGTTCAATTGGAGACCTGATTTTTGTTTACAGTGCATTGACTTAACATGTAAATCACTCGCTCCAGATGCTCAATTTGCGTTCAATGTGAACGCAGCACAACAAACCTTTTAGTTGCGCTGCCATTCTGGAAGAATAGGACACATGAGAATAATTTTTTTAACACTTTATCAATAAAAACTAAAAATCTAAAGTCATTTTTGCTATAGTTTGACTGAATCATCTAAGGTCAGCTGCAAGTACACTGGTGAACAAAGTGAGATTAAATGCATAACAATGTTTGTTTTATTTAACACATTATTGGATGTTTGCATAGTATAATATAGCATTTTTTTGAGGAATACTTTTTTGTGCAAGTGAGATGAGTAAATGCTCACATTAGTCTAGATTTACAACAACCCTCATGTTCACACACAAAGCCTCTGCACTTATGATTTCTCTCAACCTCGGGACAAGAGAGCTTCAGTCAATAAATGGGAGAACAAAGTAACTTGCGTTACTTATTTGAGTAAGTAACTCAGATATTTTGTTGTACATGTTAAAAGTAATGCGTTTCTTTATAGTTACTTGAAAAAGTAACCTGATTACATACCTCAAGTTACAGTAATAGTACAACACATCGTAACACAGGCATGAGCAATAATCATGTTTATGGTTGCGGTATGCATGCATGCTGAAATTGCTTCATACCAAAGATAAAAGGGATATTATGAAACGTCAGAGAATGTTTGAAATGATGATTTTTTTCTCTCAGTGTCCTCCAGGTTTGAGCCCGATGAAGGATGGCACAGGTTGCTATGACCACCACATTGGCATCGACTGTTCTGACGGCTTTAATGGGGGCTGCGAACAGCTGTGCCTTCAGCAGCTGGCACCTCTGGAGGAGGACCCTACTCTCTACAACATCCAGATGTTCTGCGGGTGAGATTACACGCTTTACCCCACATACTGGACATGCTAATAGTGCTTTCTCGACAAGCATTTCTTATATGGTCACAGTTATGCGTTTTGAAAACAGCAGGAAGTGTTCTGGTATTCACAACGGCTATTTTTGAAGACGTTTTCTTTTGAATAATGTCCTTTAGTGTGGTTAGTTCAGTTGATTATTCATGCAGTTCACAGCACCTTAACTCATTTTACACATTCTTTCTTGATCCACGCTGGCTGTTTGTGTCTGAGTGTGAATTGCCACACTTTTTACCTGTTCCCACATTTCTGCCTCTATGTTTATTTAAATTGAGCGTGAACACGACTTCAAATTAAAAACTGGCAAACCTGAACTTGCTGAAACATTCTAATACCGTCACACATTCACCTGCAAAAAAAAATGTGGTTGGTGATGTGCGCAAGCTGAATTTACTATATTCTTTTTCTGTATCTTGATAAAAAATCGTTTGTCACATACTGAGAAAATGGAAAAGGAGTTGCAGTCTGTATTAGGTGTGACTGCAGAACTCAAAATAAACACAGCGTACTAACTCAAGTTAGTAAGAATTCTCTTTCTAGCATTATTCCCACCCATTTGCAGGGTCCGCTTCACACACACACTTGATTTGGCATAGGTTTTACACTGGATGCCCTTCCTCACACACTCACACATACTACAGATAATTTGGCATATCCACACTGGCACGGGGAGAACATGCAAACACCACAGAGAAAGGACTGCTCGCTCAGCCGGGGCTCGAACCGGGCCACCTTAACCCTCAAATGCATGAATGCTTCACCAGTCATTATCACATATTCAGGTCTTTAGTGACCCGGATCTCTATCTAACAACTTGTCGCAATACTATAAAACTCTCCTGATATTAGAGCAACAGTTACAGAAGAATAAAATAAAGCATATATTGTGACCTTCTGAAGTTTGTAAGGGTTCAGTTTGAGCTGATGTTTTATACCATCATCAATGTCCTCGTCAGAGCTCATTTCACATCTGCCTCATATTCACCATCTCAAACATATTCTCAAAACTGTCATCTTCAACATCATTGACAGCTTCTTCAGCAGATCCTCCATCAGTGACAGTGATATCTGATAGCGTCCAGTGCTAAATCTCTGAGCCACTTCAAGTGTTGCTGATGATTCTTCCTGTTCTTTTGTTTTCGGCCTGCGGTGACTATGAGTGTATCGTCACTTCATCATTCTGTATCAGACATCGCCACCTTGTGGAATAAAGCCGAATTGCACTTATTCAGTCATTAAAGATTCAATTATTGTTTTGCAGAAAAAAATATACTTACACTGTTACACACCTCGGGTCGTTAGCGACCCTATACACTTTTTTACACAAAATTAATAGGAAAACAGGCATTTTTCTATAATTATATTGTGTCTTTCTTGTTATATTTTTTATAATGAATTGATTGAGGAATACTAAGGTAGTATCAACCTAAAAAAATGTCTTTAGGTTGTTAAATTTCAAAAGTGAATGAGGTGGACGGTAGTGAATGACGTCCCAGGCAGGGGCGCTGTTAGCAAATATTGGGCCCCCTACCACACCAACCTAGCTATCCAAAATCTCTGTCTGTAATTGACCTATCGGTAAGCCCCGCCCCCCTTAGTTACTGTTGCTAACTCGGACAAACAAATGGAGTTGCTATATCTTACAATGACAGCTATCAGTGTGAAAACCTTATCCTGAGATGTTTTTGGACACAGAATGTAGCGTATATCCGGTCCGAATGATGGCCAAACTTCACTGATGGTTTATCAAGTTTATTAAGTCCTTTTTCACTCCAAAAAAATCATCATAAGAGCTGAACAAACAAAGCATAAAAAGTGCGGATTAACATCTCATTCACAAACTATCTCTCTCCGTTGCATTACCATTAACATGCACAGCAAATTACACAAAAACACTCGTACAACTAACAGTAAACAAACATATACACAGAGCTTATGGCTCTTCGGGGGTGCAGTTAATAACGGGTAAACTTTGCATCTGCAAAACAACTCCGATAAACTGCGTGCAAGCTCTCCCTTTCACTTCCCGTAGACTATAATACCCATCAAAATAGGAGTCCTTCTTAGTAAGTCAGATAATGTAGACCTTCGTGTTTTAGACCTACAGTGTTACATGACATGAGAACAGTTAGTTATTACGGTTTGTATGTCAGCAGGGACTTTAAATGTAACTTAATGAGAGTTTGACAAACAGAAAATCCCTGGAATCAGTGTTACAGCACTTCAGGCACGACATTTTAGTATTTTTGTAGCATATACACCATCAAACCGATGAGAGCTTCGGATTTTCCAATGTTTCTCTATGGCGCTGAAACCTAAAGATGTCCGAGTTTCGGTCCCAGCGCAACTGATACTCAACTGCTATTGGCTCATCTGCGTTCGAGGGGAGGGGCTTACCGATAGGTCAATTTAATATTACTGACCAGTTAAGCTCCACTCGCTCAACCCAGAATACCCCAATTGGCTGATGAAATATTGATTTAAATTAAGATGCAATTTATACAAAACGAAATGTACTTTAAAGAAAGGCTTTCTACGAAACAAAACTTAATGAAGTGGTCAAAATCATGTCTGACCCACTCCATGTCTCCTGGCATTGCGCATCTTATGATGTGTCCTTTCTCACTAATGCTTCTCACTTTTCATAATCAACATAGATAGATATAAAAAATAACAATATTTAAACATAAATATAAAATTAAATACCTTTTCTTAATGGCTACAACAATATAGTAGGCTACAGTAAAGTTTTCAGCTTATCAGAGTGAATGTTTGTGTGTATGTTTCCAGGCTTCAGTAATATCACAGTCATTTGAAAATTATTCATAAAACTCAAAATATTATTTTGACTAAAACATGGTAAAACTCGCAAATTTCATAAAACTTCATGTCCCGTGGAGGAACGTGTCACATAGCCTACTAAAACACATATAGGCTATAATATGCTAGTTAGTTCACATGCATAATTTTACACACTAGCAATCAACAGGTTGAAATAATTAAGACGTTTTTAATGTTTTTGAAAGGAAAAGGCTGAATTTATTTGATTAAAAACACAGTAAAAACACAATATTAAGAAATATGAATAACATTTCCAATAGCTGTTGTGAATATATAGTAAAATGTTTATTTATTCCGGTGATCAAAGCTGAATTCATCATTATTACTCCAGTCTTCAGTGTCACATGATCCTGCAGATATCATTCTAATATGCTGTATTTTTCATAAAAAAAAACTCCAGGACCAATATAATTTTTAAACTTACATTTTTAAACTATTGGAAATTTTAAACTCTATTCCATAAAACGACAGATGTCAAGCTCCTGAAAGGACAAATACTATAACCACTAGAAAGGCAACATAAAATAGTCCACATTCTGCACTACATACTAAGTCTTAGACCATAGCATTGCTTTATATAGACTGATTTCATGGTATTTATTGAACTTTAGTGATATTAAACTTCACTGTATGGAAAATATTTCAAAATCCATAAAAACAAAAATCTAAATTATTTATGAATTGCCATGTGCACCAGGAAAGACCAATTATAACCTAAAGAAGGTCATTCATTAATGTTAATGATAAGCATTTCAATAAAAAAATAGCTTTTATATTTCTGTTTAAATAACATCTATATTTTTATGTTAGTAAGTGGTGTTTAAAATTGCTCTGTGCATAATGAGCTGGTGAGATGAAAAACTTTTCTTCAAAAGCAAAATGAATGTCCTATTATCACTGTAAAGCTGCTTTGAAGCATCTGTGTTGTAAAAGCGCTGTATAAATGAAGGTGACTTGACTTGACGTGATGCGGACCGGTTGTTATGGGCCGCTTTGTGCCAGAAAGTCCAGGGCCACTTTTTTGCCCTAGTCCGCCCCTGACGGCCCCTGGTCCCAGGTCACTAAAGACCCGAGGTATGCGTTTAAGTGTACAGTAAAAAAGTTATATTGTCAAATATTATTGTAGTTTATAATGTGTTCTCTTTCGAGGGAACTGTACGCTGCATCTGTTTTGACGTCCAGCTCAGTCTGATAGCTTTGGCGCAATGTCACCACGTGTGACGGCGTACCATGGAAGCTATAAAGGGAACTCCAAACAACAGCTCCTGTGCCTTCAGCAAATGCATGTCCTTTGTCCTTGTCTATTTATTATATCTCTAAGGCCTACGAGGCGTGACCTTCCTTTGCCTCTGGCGGTGCGAGCCCAATCCTCCAGAAGTATGGCAACATCTAATGCCTGGTTCAGACTACACGATTTTAGCCCGAATTTGGCACGATCCGTTTGACGTATGGTGTCGTAGGGATTCGTAAACGACAATGGACGTCGGGACGCAAGAATTTATCGTATCATCTCGTATAGTGTGTCATGTTTTATGACAACCAAATCCACGTCTGCGATAGTTCACGACGTCACAGCAGAAAGACTAGCATGTTGAATTTTTTTTGAGGTCCCCACGACGGGTTCCGTCACATGGGTGACGCTGACCAATCGGAGCACAGACGCTTTTCGTACACAGCTTTCAAACATGGCGAAACGCAAGAGAGATGATGGTGCGGCTAGGTGGAGTTATGAAATGGAGGAAAGGTTTGTGGAGATGTGGCAACAGTACTCTTGCCTGTACGATGTTTCATCGAGGGACAACCACGACAGATTACAAAAAAAAAGCTGCCATACGATAGCGGAAGCCCTTCAGCAACCCGGTGAGTACTGGAATTAGCTGTAACTTTTAAGCTAGCAAATCATTAATTATATTCTTCTTCGCTATAGAGAAAATTGTGTGTGTGAGAGAGAGATCGAGATTTTGAAAGTGAGTGAGTGAGTGAGTGTGTTTTGTGTGCGCATGAGTGAGGGTGTGTGTGAGAGAACGAGTGAGTTACTGTGTGTGTGTGTGTGTGTGTGTGTGTGTGTGTGTGTGTGTGTGTGTGTGTGTGTGTGTGTGTGTGTGTGTGTGAGGGAGAGAGAGAGAGAGAGAGAGAGAGGGAGAGCTTTCACTACTGGCTAATAATAACAAAATATTTAATATAAAAAGAACAATATTTTACCTCAAGTTCTCCTTGGAGGATTGACAGCCCATACTGCCCTCTTCGCGCAAGCCAGGAACGTGTCCATGGTCGGGTTTTCTTTCTTTTTTTGCGCTTTTCTAAACACAAGACAGCCGGTACAAAACACGCTGCTTCAGACATTGTTTACGCTCTTGTTTGTTTCCGGAAGTCAGTCGCTAGTTTCGCCTTCTCGATGACATCACGCGCGTCGTTAAAGACAACAAGAGATGATTGGTCGCGAAGCAACGTGTAGTCTGACATGTTTCTTGTCCAGGACACGACAAGATTTTAGGAGTCAAAATCGCGTAATCTGACACAGTGACTATCGTAACAGACAAAAAAAATCGTGTAGTCTGAACCAGGCATAAGGCTCTTCTGTAAGGAGTTTCTCTCCTTTCTCCTCAGATTTTATAGTCTGGATCTGCACCTGGATTCCAAGTGCTTTGATACATTTTTAACCATGAGACCATGATTCATCTTAAATTAATAAAAAGTTCAAAAGAACAGCATTTATTTGAAATTGAAAGATTTTTTTGTATCAATGTAAAAGTCTTTACTGTTACAACTGATCCATTTTTTAATGCATCTTTTTTTTTTAAATACTGACCGAAAACTTTTAGACGGTAGTGTATGCCTTTTTTAAAGAGGGGGGGGGGGGGGGGGGGGGGGTTGAAACACTCAGTTTCAGTCAATCTCATGTCAATCTTGAGTACCTGTAGAGTACCTGTAGAGTAGTATTGCATCCTTCATATCCCCGAAAAGTTTTTAGTTTTGTTATAAAAGAAAGATACGCTGTACAGAGTCTTTACGGAAAAAGCCGAGCGGCTGGGGGCGTATCGTGTGGGTGGAGCTAAAGAATCACGAGCACGCTCAGCTATTGCATGGAGAGCGTCTGAAAGCTGTGACATCCTTAAACTTGGAAAAAAATGTTATCCCAAATAAACCATGACTATCAATCAGATTCAGCCATACATACACTCACCTAAAGTTTATGGACTATTATATGTGATTTAATGTTAGCAGTAGTAAGTGTAATGGTTTTGCACATCAGACTAGTGCGTGTTTACAACGAAAAATGAACATAAATAGCCAATAACACAAAGACATTTGAAGCAGTTTTACTCACCGCCTTCTTCCAACGGTGAACCTTAATCGCTGGGACCATTCCATCTTTCAGCATTAGACGAGCTACAAATCCGGCGTCGAACTGGGCCGTGCTTATGAAATGCAGCCGAAATGCAGTGGAACAAACAAAACACTTGCACAACTCCATTGCTGCTCCGGAAAAACAAACTCCATCCACTGTCCCATTAACTCTGGGTTCTTTGGGAAGCTGTGCAGGGTTGTCTTGCCCTGACAACCAAAAACATACTTTTTTGGGGACACTGTTGTTGTGGTGAAGTCCTGTTACTGAAGTCAAATCGCTTTGATGGGCGCACTGCTCTCGCTCTAGTCGCGCGCGCGCCCTTCCGGGAGAAATGCCCTTAGGACCCGTATAAGGAAATTCGTCCCCGTTTGACGTCACACAGACCCATACTCGAAAAAAAAACGTATTTTTGGCACAGAAATACTCCATCAAACATCCATCTTAATGTTTGAAACGTTGTCCATGTTTAGCATGGGAATCCAAGTCTTTAACAGTGTAAAAAACTCAGTATGCATGAAACCGCATTTTACCCCCCCTTTAAGGGAACTCAACTCAAATGTTTTCCCGTCTTGTCTTGGTGGAAGTGCTTTAATTCTGACATGACATCACATGCATCACACATCACTAACCATTCCTTCAACTTTCATGTGCCAGCCGCAGAGAATATGACCCAGTCAGAATAAATAGCAACCTTCTTACACATTCTTCCCTGCTAAAACAACTTTTTTTAGAGATCATTCGCCGACTGTTATAGGCACGTTGCGTCGACTAAAGGTGACAAATGCGCATAATTCTCTTTTTCTCTGGAGATCCTGATAATGCGACAGGCAATCTGAAGCCACTTAAATCGCTGTCTGTGTTACGGATGTGCCACTGAGAGGATGTGTCTCACCTACGCTGATGACAGCTTCCTGTAAAACTGTAGTGTGTTACTAAGAGAAGTGAGACTGAGCGTTTAAGCCCTGACACCTCTTTCTCTCTGTTGCTTGTGTAGTTCAGAGCAGACGTGACAGCTACGTTTCAAAGTTACATAAATATAAACGGCTCCTGTGCGCTGTCACACTATTAGGATGAGACTGTTTCGCAGTAAATAAAAAGAATTGCCAACCTTATATTCAAGACGGATGCGACGCTGTGAGATCATTACCTGTACCTCTGGGTAGGGTTGAATGTTGTACACATTGCTCTTTTTTATGACGTGATGTTTTTATGTTTTAGGGTTTAAAAACAAGCCTATGGGACAAACACACGACTAGAAACTATTAGCATTTTATTAATCCACGAATCCATATGCATAAACTCAATGCTTTACATAATAAACTATAATATTTCCCTTTTATTTGCAAGTCTTTTCAGTTGACTACAGTTGCAACACACACACACACACACACACACACACACGCTACCCCTAAACCTATCCATCACAGGACACATTCTGCATTTTAAAATTTTTAATAAAACATTGTTTAGTATGTTTTTAAAGCTATTTTAAATATGAGGACTTATGAAATGTCCTCATATTTCATGCTTACGTCGTAATACAAGTGTAATACCTGTGTCATTATACAAATTTGTGTCCCCATAAATCACAAACACACACACACACACACTGACATCTTACTACATTTTAAAACATGAATCAAATAAAACTTGTCAATGTAATTTGTATATTACAATCTCATTTTAAATAAAGTTTTAATTTGTCCATTTAAAAACTAAAACATATAAATAATGTATTTCTACTTTTAAACAAAATACTGTTTGCAGCAGCTCATTCATCACCAATATTTTGCATACACAAGTCAGCAATAAATTAATTGATCCTGCTTTATTGGCATTGTGTACTGGGTTTTAGAAAATGCTCAAATCAAAGATCATTTTGATTTGATTTGTTTGGTCTGTATTATTTTTGGATGACTTTACTATTATTCTAAAATGAGGAAAAAATTTATAATAAAGAATGAATTGGTGATGTATACATTTTTGATCATCTTACTTTGGCAGACATCTCCACTTCTTTCTTCAATCCCTTTAGCTCTCATGTCTTCTCTTTGCTGTATGTTTGCAGATGTATTGAAGATTATAAGAGAGGATCAGACGGCCGCTCATGTCAGCCGCTGTCTGAATCCTGCACCGAGGGAGTGGACTGTGGGGACACCGCTGACATCCCAGCCAACCAGACTGTGTTTGGGGATCTCTTCTACGGCTACAAGAACCACACCAAAGAGATCACTTCAGGACAGATCCTTAAGGCCACCTTCAGGTGAATGTGCTTGATTTTACCAGCGCCACGGGTGACAGATGACTTACATTCACACATTTTTAATAGCAAGATCGTGCTGAGTTGAATTTTTTTTTCTTTCTCTATGATTTGATTAAATCAGTGGTTCCTATTTTCCGTTCGTAAATATCAAGCGTACACTCTAAAAATGATGGCGTACACTCAAAAAATAACCCAAGTTGGGTTGAAAATGGACTAACCCAGCAATTGGGTTGTTTTAACCCAGCAATTGGGTTGTTTTAACCCAGCGGTTAGGTTAAATGTTTGCTTAAAACAACCCAATTGCTGGGTTAAACAACCCAACAGCTGGGTTAGTCAATTTTCAACCCAACTTGGGTTATTTTTAACCCAGCATTTTTTAGAGTGTAGCGTTAGTTCTGGCCAGTGTTGGGGGTAACGCATTACAAGTAACTTGAGTTACGTAATAATATTACTTTTTCCAAGTAACTAGTAAAGTAACGCATTACTTTTCAAATTTACAACAAAATATCTGAGTTACTTTTTCACATTAATTTGACTGACAGCTCTCCTGCCCCCATGTTGAGAATAATAAGTGCAGAGGCGTGTGTGTGTGTGTGTGTGTGTGTGTGTGTGTGTGTGTGTGTGTGTGAACATGATGGTTATTGTAGTTCTAGACTAAATGTGAGCATTTATTTATCTCACTTGCACAATAAAGATTCTGTACTCCTCAAAATGAATAAAATCAGTCAAATGCTAAATCAGAATACTATGCAAACCTCCAATAATTAAATGTTAAATATTTTTTTTTATATTTAATTTACCAATGTCTTGCTGCTGACCTTTGATGATGAAAATTACTAGATTTTTTGTTTTTATTGGTAAAACGTTTTTCTCCTGCATTATATATTAAAACATTATCCATGCCAGTACAGCAGAGCTGCGCCCTCTACTGTTCATGTGTGAATTTGCATTTTTACCTCGGCCTGAGGCTTATTATTTCAATTTTGGTATGAAGAGGTCTTTGCACAAAAATATAACTTTTTTGTTATTAAAAAAACAAAAAAAAAAACAAGCCCAGCCCAGGTGAGAAAAAGTAACGCAAAAGTAACGTAACGCATTACTTTTCTTAAAAAGTAACTAAGTAACTCAATTAGTTACTTTATAAGGGAGTAACGCAATATTGTAATGCATTACTTTTCAAAGTAACTTTCCCCAACACTGGTTCTGGCTGGTCACGTTAGTCAAGCTCGCATCAGCTGATCACGTCTACCTATAGGAATATGATGTCTATCACATGCATAAATACACTCTTTCAGTACTATCAGCAGCCATTGCGTTCTCCAGAGCTCATTTACCCTCCTCCTGCTCCTCCTCTCATCAGTCAGAATTTGGTATTCTGATTCCCCTTGAATCAGACTAAATTCCCGAATTATGTTGTACATTTTAATATTGACATTAATGATATCTGCAATCAGGGCTTGACATTAACACCCGCCAACCCACCAAATGCGGGTAGATTTCAGCTGTGGCGGGTAAGGCAGCCACTCCCAATAGCCACTTTGGCGGGTTGAATATAATTTCAGCCTACAGCCAAATGATATGCCAAGACCGTTGTATCACAAAATATTACAATTCACAATATTACAAAATTACAATTCTTTATCGATTAACTTGCAGTCAGTAATAGGCAGAATCGCGCTGAATGACACACAACAGAAGCACTCTCTCGCATGAACACAGTCAGTTATGGCTTAAGTGTACATGAACAGGTGGGTAATAACTGGATATGTGTCAGAATATTACGTTGTAACGCGTTGTGTATGAATGAAAATA
Source organism: Gobio gobio (assembly GCF_949357685.1). Classification (NCBI taxonomy): domain Eukaryota; kingdom Metazoa; phylum Chordata; class Actinopteri; order Cypriniformes; family Gobionidae; genus Gobio; species Gobio gobio. Next base: position 3,419,784 of record NC_137102.1, on the reverse strand, counting down.
GGGATAGCTCACTTAACGTAACTGGAGTTGATGCAAACACGGAGGCGATCGACATTAAACAGCTCACACTTTATTCCCTGCAAAACTCTCACAAGAGTGCGTCACAAACTCCATTCCGTCCACAGCATTACTTAATAAAACAAAATAACTAAATGTTAGCAACAGAAAATAATCCGCACACATGGGTGCTCAAGGCTGTACTATTGTTTTTGTAATTTGCTTCTTTGTTCTTTTATATAGCCTAACAAAAATAACTCGTATATAAAGTTTCTCATAGCCATATTGCCCGCCTGCACACCAGCTGATATTCACTGTAGTCTTGATTTGGGTGGTCACTCTGCATTGAAATTTTGAAAGGGTTTTAAATCTTCTAAATCAAGTAAAATGACTCAAAATCAAGTAATTGAAGCATGCCAAAGTCAAATTTAACCATATAAAATGTAATTTCCAAGCAGTAAAATTGTGGCCAGTGAAAATGCTGAGTGGTTAGTAACTTTTGAAAACCACTAGCCACAGTGGCTGGTGAGGAAAAAAGTTAATGTCAAGCCCTGTCTGCAATACATAGTTGGTTCTGTTTACCCTAATGGGGTTTATCGCTACTCTCCCTGCTCTTATCCATGCTAGGCTGCCCAGAACAGAACCATACTGCCAATCCAAACTGTATGCTAATAGTCAATCAATCATCTTTGACGACAGTGGTCCTGACAGAAATTAATAATACACCACTGGAGCATGTACAGTATGTTACAGTTATCCTAACAGGTTTTTTTAAGTTTAATAAGCACAAATGCTCGCCGTGCTCTGTTCAGTTATGCACGCTCGTGACGTCACGTAATACACAATTACGTTGAAAAGGTCGCGCTAGAAGCAGGCGGAAGTACCGAGTCAGTGTTTACAAATGAGCGGAAGGAGGACCGTATCCACATATTCAAACGTCTTTGACCCTGCGTCTAGCGCGACCTTTTCAGCGTAATTGCGTTTTACGTGACGTGACGTCACGAACGTGCATCACTGAACAGATCAAGGCGAGCATTTGTGCTTATAAAACTTAAACTTTATTTATTAAAAAAAAAAAAGACCGATCATTTCGCTAGATAAGACCCTTATTGATCGTCTGGTACCGTTTTATGTGGTTTAAAGCCCTTTTGAAGCTGTACTGAACCTCTCATTTGGACCTTGAACCGTTTGGAGTCTATTGACTTCCATTTTATGGAGAAATATCCTGAAATCTTTTCATCAAAAATGTTCATTTCTTTTCGACTGAAGACAGAAAGACATGGATATTTTGAATGACAAGGGGGTGAGTAAATTATAAGCAAAAGTTTATTTGAAAGTGAACTAATCCTTTAAATCCAAAAATAAAGAGATGAAAACAAAACTATACATTACACAACTCTCTCTGATTTGTATGCTTTGATATTAATAGCATAAACTGTGTGTTCTGCTATATGGTATATTTTCTGAAATATACTGCTGTTACACCATCCAGTCTTCAAGGCTAATTTAACAAAAGCACAAATCCTGTCTAGCTACACACACACTCTTCAAAGGTTCCTCTAATTGAAAGAGCCCTCTGATGTGCTCTGTGGCCAGCTCGACCTAAAGGTCACCATGCAAAGTCGTCAACGGCCTTTAAATTAAACACACACACTTACAGACGTCGTGTCCTGCAGCAGTTTATCCATTTACTCCAGAAGGTTTGATTGGCACGCTAGGGGAGGAGGGAGGCCTGAGTGATGGGGGAAATAGTGGGAGGAGAGTTAATATTATCAAGAAGCTAAATCTCAAAAGCTCTGATCTCATTTGGAGGAACCCGGAGAGACGTTGGGTTTAGACAGCCTCTGTAAAGCACAACCAGGACTCTAGGACTTACTCTCCGTGCGGTTCTCTTCACCTTTTGAGAGGCCTTGTGCCTAATGCGAGCTCTAATTGTGTGGAATGGTGAGGAATAAATTAAAAGTGACCATAAGCACGTTTGCTTTAATGGGGCTTAATTGGGCCAGCTGAAGCTACTGGATCTTCAGTTGAACAAAAGGAGGCTGCGGCAAGTTCATTAATCCTTCATAGAGCGTCGCAGGGCTGACAATTAATTTCAGACCTGAGGAAATAGTTGAAAATCTGCCGCTCACGAGAAGCAGGAGCTGGAAATGAAATGTTGTTTGATTTTCTAGGATGAGGAATGGAAATCTATGGGGATGAGAACTTTAGTGTGGATAAACAAAACACTTTTATGACTGATTGCGTTCTGAGACAAATGCGTTCATTTCGGTTAATCAAGGTGAGATTATTAGGTTAAATAAGGAAAATAGTAAAGATTTCTGTTAGCTGTTTCTGCTAGCAAAGAGGTTTTTTGTGGTTGAACGCATGTTTTTTGGGGGAAAACACTAAGAATTATTGTTGGATAATAGTGCCATTTACAGTCAAACCAAAAATGATTCAGACAGATATAATTTTCACTAGTGTACGCAGGAGACTATAGTTCATTTCTGTAAGTGAGTAAGTGACGGGAGTGGGCGTGTTTGTACTTTTATTTACTTTTGTTTTATACATTTTTTTTCAATCAAACGTCACGCCTCTCTTCATCAGTTTGCACTGGCTACCAATAGCCGCTCGCATCAAATTCAAGGCACTGATGCTCGCCAACAAAGCAACCACAGACGCTGCACCAATATACCTAAACTCACTTGTTCAGACCAAGCGGCTCCTCCCGCAGTTTCTCTTGAAGCCGATACTGAAGTGACTTAAACTGCAGTTCATCGACTGGCCACTAGGGACAGGCTCCAGAAGGAGCAGAATCTCATTGAGCTCAAGTTAAAATGGACGTAGTAACCAATCAAACGGCGCAGCTCTGAGAACCATTTTCTAAACCATAGCGCATAAACTGTGATAATGTGAGAAAAGGTGTCTGAATACATTTAGCTTTGACTGTATTTGTAGGCACTGTTTGATGTTTTAGTGCTTCATTCACTAAATAAATTATGCAAATCTGTTAAAGGTGCAATACACCCACTATATATGTGCTGGACAGATATAGAGGATTAGAGATCTGGTGTGATTCAATGGCATCCAGACACCTGAATACACAATTCAGCTTTGCCATTTCAGGAATAATAATATTTCACAATATTACTGTATTTTTGATCAAATAAATGCAGCCTTGTTGACCAGCAAAACACGTATTGTGCCAGGCAAGTAGTATTTTCTACATTTAGTTTACAATAGGCCTAATTCGCATGCTTTATGTGCTGATATTACCGTGCGATTTTACCACAGTGACATGTTTAATGGATTTCGAGTGCTTATTGAATAAGGCGCTGAAATACTGCATGCACAACTGCTTAGGGAATCACCCCTGAGTCTCCTCTAAAAGAGAAAGTGAGATGTAAGATGCAAATGATTCATATTGTGATATTACATCAACTCACATGCATGCAATATACACATTCAGGAGGAATTAAACATAAACTTACAGTGGCAACTCCGATTCATCTCTTTCCAAAATGATGCAACGGGGAAAAGATCGAGCAACTGCCAGACAGAACCCATCCAGAGAGGTTGAAGATGTTTATTATTCTGTTTTAAACTTACACATGCCGTGTGTTTCCTTTGGCGCTTCACCAAAAGTTACTACCCACAGGTCTGGGGTGTCACACAGCAGCTGCTTTATGATCTGACTCATATCTGAAAGGCATGGTTGCGTTTCCATGCTGTTTAATCCTGAACGTGAGCTGCAACACATTTCCTGTGACAACATTCCCAGAAATCAATGCAGAATCTATTAGCTCCTGTTTGATGCTCTTCAGGCCGGTGGAGTTCTCTGACAGAGGAACATGCCGTTGTGAAAGCCCTGTATTGCAGCGCTTGGATCTTTGCTTTATCTGTAAAGAAACTTTTATGAAGAAATGCAGAGGACAGACAGGACACAAGGGCACCTAGAGGACAGATTTATTGCTTTTCATAGCCGAGATATTCTGGAAATGGAAATGTTTGAAGTGAACTTTTCGAGATCATATTGATATTTCTGACTTGGATTCAGAATCTAGTGTTTTGCCAAAAGTTTGGTCTTTATTTAAAGGGATATCCTAACCCTCAAGCTGTTCCAAACATTTCTTTCTTGTGTGGAACACAAAATATATTTTGAAAAATATGTTTTTCTTAATTTTGTTAAATCAATGGGGTCCATTGATGTTTAGAGCCAAGAAACAATAAATATATATATATATTATATATGTGTGTGTGTGTGTGTGTGTGAGTGGGCTATTACTTATACTTTGAATCTTTCTCCCCCATATTTATATTTCCACACATTTTCAACACACATGAATATTGCGACATTGGATTTGTCCATTCCGTTCATTTCCATCTCAAAATCCCAGCCTGTTGTGCTTGTTAATTGTCAGCTTAATTTAGCTTATAGTTTATCTTGGTTTGGTACTGCACATTTGCAAGCCAACTGCATGTCCGTGCTCATCATTTTAATTATATGTGGTCTTTTGAGATGTAGCATCTGGCACGTTGCAAGTCGAATCGGCACCTCCCCAAGCGGTAATTGACATGTTCCAGTGCCATTTTCACAAAAAATAGTATATTAGTGCTATTTATGTCCCAATTATAATTTTCTGCCACATAAATATGTCTGTATTGTCTCTCTCCTGCTCTAATAATAACAGAGATTTGGTAAGAAATTGTGATTTTTTGAAGCATTCTAAGATCTACACACGTAAAAAAAAGTGCAAATTAAACTTGACAGGTGAGGTTTGTTAAGACACGCTTTGAAGATAGCTTGCTGAAAGTTTTAAATAATTTAAAAAGCTTGACGTTTGAAGGTTTTACAGGCCGTACAGTCAGTCAGTCAGATAGATAGATTAATAGATGGAGTGATGATTGGATGGACGTATGGGTATAAGGAAATATGATACATGGATGGATGGACGTATGGGTATATTGATGGATGGATGGATGGATGGATGGATGGATGGATGGATGGATGGATGGATGGATGGATGGATGGATGGATGGATGGATGGATGGATGGATGGATGGATGGATGGATGGATGGATGGATGGATGGATGGATAGATAGATAGATAGATAGATAGATAGATGGATGGATGGATGGATGGATGGATGGATGGATGGATGGATGGATGGATGGATGGATGGATGGATGGATGGATGGATGGATGGATGGATGGATGGACGGGTATATGGATATATGATAGATGGATGGATGGATGGGGGGATGGATGGACGGACGTAAGGGTATATTGATATATGATAGATGGATGGATGGATGGATGGATGGATGGATGGACGGATGTATGGGTATATGGATATATGATAGATGGATGGATGGATGGACGGGCATATGGGTATATGGATATATGATAGATGGATGGATGGATGGATGGATGGATGGATGGATGGATGGATGGATGGATGGATGGATGGATGGATGGATGGATGGACGGGCGTATGGGTATATTGATATATGATAGATGGATGGATGGATGGATGGATGGATGGATGGATGGATGGACGGATGGGTATATGTATATACACTCACCTAAAGGATTATTAGGAACACACACTAATACTGTGTTTGACCCCCTTTCGCCTTCAGAACTGCCTTAATTCTACGTGGCATTGATTCAACAAGGTGCTGAAAGCATTCTTTTGAAATGTTGGCCCATATTGATAGGAGAGCATCTTGCAGTTGATGGAGATTTGTGGGATGCACATCCAGGCCACGAAGCTCCCGTTCCACCACATCCCAAAGATGCTCCATTGGGTTGAGATCTGGTGACTGTGGCGGCCATTTTAGTCCAGTGAACTCATTGTCATGTTCAAGAAACCAATTTGAAATGATTGGAGCTTTGTGACGGTGCATTATCCTGCTGGAAGTAGCCATCAGAGGATGGGGACATGCTGGTCATAAAGGGATGGACATGGTCAGAAACAATGCTCAGGTAGGCCGTGGCATTTAAACCATGCCCAATTGGCACTAAGGGGCCTAAAGTGTGCCAAGAAAACATCCCCCACACCATTACACCACCACCACCAGCCTGCACAGTGGTAACAAGGCATGATGGATCCATGTTCTCATTCTGTATACGCCAAATTCTGACTCTACCATCTGAATGTCTCAACAGAAATCCAGACTCATCAGACCAGGCAACATTTTTCCAGTCTTCAACTGTCCAATTTTGGTGAGCTAGTGCAAATTGTAGCCTCTTTGTCCTATTTGTAGTGGAGATGAGTGGTACCCGGTGGGGTCTTCTGCTGTTGTAGCCCATCCGCCTCAAGGTTGTGCGTGTTGTGGCTTCACAAATGCTTTGCTGCATACCTCGGTTGTAACGATTCTCGGCCCATTCTCCTCTGACCTCTAGCATCAACAAGGCATTTTCTCCCACAGGACTGCCGCATACTGGATGTTTTTCCCTTTTCACACCATTCTTTGTAAACCCTAGAAATGGTTGTGCGTGAAAATCCCAGTAACTGAGCAGATTGTGAAATACTCAGACCGGCCCGTCTGGCACCAACAACCATGCCACGCTCAAAATTGCTTAAATCCCCTTTCTTTCCCATTCCGACATTCAGTTTGGAGTTCAGGAGATTGTCTTGACCAGGACCACACCCCTAAATGCATTGAAGCAACTGCCATGTGATTGGTTGATTAGATAATTGCATTAATGAGAAATTGAACAGGTGTTCCTAATAATCCTTTAGGTGAGTTTATGATAGATGGATGGATGTGTGGGTATATGATAGATGAATGGATGGATGGATGGATGGATGGACATATGGGTATATGATAGATGGATGGATGGATGGACGTATGGGTATATGATGGATGGATGGATGGATGGACATATGGGTATATGATAGATGGATGGATGGATGGATGGATGGGTATATGGATATATGATGGATGGATGGACGTATGGGTATATGGATATATGATGGATGGATAGATGGATGGATGGATAGATGGATGGATGGATGGATGGATGGATGGATATATGATAGATGGATGGATGGGAACATCAGAACGTCTACATAGATAGAGAGTGTGTGTGTGTGAGAGAGAGAGAGAGAGAGAGAGAGAGAGAGAGAGAGAGAGAGAGAGAGAGAGAGAGAGAGAAACAAATACTGACAGTCCAACCTTTACCGCACATTGTTGAAGTTTGCACACACACACATAGTCATTTGCTCAGTGCATTCTTCAAACACAGTGCACTGCGTGCGGGTTACACACTGGATGTTACGCTCGAGGCTGTGCTACAGTCTTTATCTATCCAGAACGTCCCGGTGGTGCTGCCGCCAAAACTCTATAGCATGTTGAGCAGCAGTCAGTCAGGCTTTTCTTTCTTTCTTTTTTCTTTAATGGCAGTGTTTTATCTGTGTGCCATAGCTTTTGTAAAGCAGAGTGCTTAGATATGAAGCAAGTCAATTATGCAAGTATTGCATTGAGATCTTAATGAAATACTCTACGCAGGCTTTTATAGGGCATTTCAAATGGTGTACCCACGCCTACTTCCACCCGCTTATCTTCTGTGCATTGCATTTTGATTTCTGTCATGAGACTTTCCACCTAAAACATGTGCCCTTTCCTAATTACTTCCCCTCTCCTCTGGGTTCCAGCCTTAACCAGTCTCACTTCTATTTCTTCCCAGCATGATTTGAGCTGGTTTTAATGAATTTTTTAGTGCCCTTTGTTCTCATTAAGAGTTTGCAGAATCATGATTAGGACTACCTCTCTTAAAATCTCCCAGTTGGGTGTTTCTATCCACAGCAAGAAACTCAAAGTGCTACCTTTCGCCCAGCACTAAATTAAAACATCACACACGCGCAGCACACTGAGCTTTCTCCATATTTTCAAATGCTCTTATAAGGCTTACAAAATAAGCCTCTTATAATATACAAAATAGGATAGGAATGTTGATTTCCAGTTTACAGTATACTGTAATGTTTATACTATTAATTCAAAACATAAAAGGTAAAAGGTTTGATTTTCTATACTTATAATTATATAAAATGTATTACATTTTCATATATATATTTTTAAGTGTGCCATTTGTCTGTTGATTCTCCAGAATAGTTAGCATAATGTTGCTCTGTGGGGTTTTCAAAAGAGCCTCTGGTGTGTGTTTGAGGTGGGGCCAGAGCCATAGAGAGAGAGAGTTGCGACAACGGACGTTCAAAACGCTTGATAGTCATGTGATTCATGTAGACCTCGAATAGTTCCAGGAAGTGCTTTGACGGGCAATTCAAATTGATAGTCACAGTGACAGAACTGCGCTTTTTGGTAATTAATAGTCAATAAATGCATTGATTTTCAATAATTTTATTACACATCGACATGTGTATGTAGCATGACTATGTAGTTACAGCAATGTTGTTTTTAAAATATATATTTTTTTAATGATGAATAATCTACACAAGCAGGCTTTAATGTACAAGTTATTTTGATTAAAATGTGCTGATCATTTAAAATCTTACTGATTAAGCGTCTTACCTTTTAAAAGTGCATCACAAATGGTCCGTTCTGCTGTAACTCTATGGCGCGGCTGCTACTTCCGGGAACTATTGAGAGTCTCTGCGAGCCGCCATTGCTGTAAAAAAAAACGTTCCATTGGAGTCTATGGAGTTGTCGCAACTCTCTCTCTCTGTGGCTCTGGGTGGGGCTATCTGTCCTGACCAATGGCAGGACGAGGGCTTGTTTGAGGTGGGACTATCTGTCCTGACCAATGGCAGGATGAGGGTGTGTTTGAGGTGGCACTATCTGTCCTGACCAATGGCAGGATGAGGGTGTGTTTGAGGTGGGACTATCTGTCCTGACCAATGGCAGGATGAAGGTGTGTTTGAGGTGGGACTATCTGTCCTGACCAATGGCAGGATGAGGGTGTGTTTGAGGTGGCACTATCTGTCCTGACCAATGTCAGGATGGGGGTGTGTTTGAGGTGGGACTATCTGTCCTGACCAATGGTAGGATGAGGGTGTGTTTGAGGTGGCACTATCTGTCCTGACCAATGTCAGGATGGGGGTGTGTTTGAGGTGGCACTATCTGTCCTGACCAATGTCAGGATGAGGGTGTGTTTGAGGTGGCACTATCTGTCCTGACCAATGTCAGGATGGGGGTGTGTTTGAGGTGGCACTATCTGTCCTGACCAATGGCAGGATGGGGGTGTGTTTGAGGTGGCACTATCTGTCCTGACCAATGGCAGGATGGGGGTGTGTTTGAGGTGGCACTATCTGTCCTGACCAATGTCAGGATGGGGGTGTGTTTGAGGTGGCACTATCTGTCCTGACCAATGGCAGGATGAGGGTGTGTTTGAGGTGGCACTATCTGTCCTGACCAATGGCAGGATGGGGGTGTGTTTGAGGTGGGGCTATCTGTCCTGACCAATGGCAGGATGCGGGTGTGTTTGAGGTGGCACTATCTGTCCTGACCAATGTCAGGATGGGGGTGTGTTTGAGGTGGGACTATCTGTCCTGACCAATGGTAGGATGAGGGTGTGTTTGAGGTGGCACTATCTGTCCTGACCAATGTCAGGATGGGGGTGTGTTTGAGGTGGCACTATCTGTCCTGACCAATGTCAGGATGGGGGTGTGTTTGAGGTGGCACTATCTGTCCTGATCAATAGCAGGATGATGGTGTGTTTGAGGTGGGACTATCTGTCCTGACCAATGGCAGGATGGGGGTGTGTTTGAAGTGGGACTATCTGTCCTGACCAATGGCAGGATGAAGGTGTGTTTGAGGTGGGACTATCTGTCCTGACCAATAGCAGGATGATGGTGTGTTTGAGGTGGGACTATCTGTCCTGACCAATGGCAGGATGGGGGTGTGTTTGAAGTGGGACTATCTGTCCTGACCAATGGCAGGACGGGGGTGTGTTTGAGGTGGGACTATCTGTCTTGACCAATGTCAGGATGAGGGTGTGTTTGAGGTGGGACTATCTGTCCTGACCAATGTCAGGGTGGGGGTGTGTTTGAGGTGGGACTATCTGTCCTGACCAATGGCAGGATGAGGGTGTGTTTGAGGTGGCACTATCTGTCCTGACCAATGTCAGGATGGGGGTGTGTTTGAGGTGGGACTATCTGTCCTGACCAATGGCAGGATGATGGTGTGTTTGAGGTGGGACTATCTGTCCTGACCAATGGCAGGATGGGGGTGTGTTTGAGGTGGGACTACCTGTCCTGACCAATGGCCGGATGAAGGTGTGTTTGAAGTGGGACTATCTGGCCTGACCAATGGCAGGATGAAGGTGTGTTTGAGGTGGGACTATCTGTCCTGACCAATAGCAGGATGATGGTGTGTTTGAGGTGGCACTATCTGTCCTGACCAATGGCAGGATGGGGGTGTGTTTGAGGTGGGACTATCTGTCCTGACCAATGTCGGGATGATGGTGTGTTTGAGGTGGGATTTTCTGTCTTGACCAATGTCAGGATGAGGGTGTGTTTGAGGTGGCACTATCTGTCCTGACCAATGTCAGGATGGGGGTGTGTTTGAGGTGGGACTATCTGTCCTGACCAATGTCAGGATGAGGGTGTGTTTGAGGTGGCACTATCTGTCCTGACCAATGTCAGGATGGGGGTGTGTTTGAGGTGGGACTATCTGTCCTGACCAATGGCAGGATGAGGGTGTGTTTGAGGTGGCACTATCCGTCCTGACCAATAGCAGGATGATGGTGTGTTTGAGGTGGGATTTTCTGTCCTGACCAATGGCAGGATGAGGGTGTGTTTGAGGTGGCACTATCTGTCCTGACCAATGTCAGGATGGGGGTGTGTTTGAGGTGGGACTATCTGTCCTGACCAATGGCAGGATGAGGGTGTGTTTGAGGTGGCACTATCCGTCCTGACCAATAGCAGGATGATGGTGTGTTTGAGGTGGGACTATCTGTCCGAACCAATGGCAGGATGAAGGTGTGTTTGAGGTGGGACTATCTGTCCTGACCAATAGCAGGATGATGGTGTGTTTGAGGTGGCACTATATGTCCTGACCAATGGCAGGATGGGGGTGTGTTTGAGGTGGGACTCTCTGTCCTGACCAATGGCAGGATGAAGGTGTGTTTGAGGTGGGACTATCTGTCCTGACCAATAGCAGGATGATGGTGTGTTTGAGGTGGCACTATATGTCCTGACCAATGGCAGGATGGGGGTGTGTTTGAGGTGGGACTATCTGTCCTGACCAATAGCAGGATGATGGTGTGTTTGAGGTGGCACTATCTGTACTGACCAATGGCAGGATGGGGGTGTGTTTGAGGTGGGACTATCTGTCCTGACCAATGGCAGGATGAGGGTGAGTTTGAGGTGGGACTATCTGTCCTGACCAATGGCAGGATGAAGGTGTGTTTGAGGTAGGGCTATCTGTCCTGACCAATGGCAGGATGAAGGTGTGTTTGAGGTGGGACTATCTGTCCTGACCAATGACAGGATGAAGGTGTGTTTGAGGTGGGACTATCTGTCCTGACCAATGGCAGGATGGGGGTGTGTTTGAGGTGGGACTATCTGTCCTGACCAATGTCGGGATGATGGTGTGTTTGAGGTGGGACTATCTGTCTTGACCAATGTCAGGATGAGGGTGTGTTTGAGGTGGGACTATCTGTCCTGACCAATGGCAGGATGAAGGTGTGTTTGAGGTGGGGCTATCTGTCCTGACCAATGGCAGGATGGGGGTGTGTTTGAGGTGGGCCTATCTGTCCTGACCAATGGCAGGATGAAGGTGTGTTTGAGGTGGGACTATCTGTCCTGACCAATGTCGGGATGATGGTGTGTTTGAGGTGGGACTATCTGTCCTGACCAATGTCAGGATGGGGTCGTGTTTGAGTTGGGACTATCTGTCCTGACCAATGGCAGGATGAGGGTGTGTTTGAGGTGGCACTATCTGTCCTGACCAATGTCAGGATGGGGGTGTGTTTGAGGTGGGACTATCTGTCCTGACCAATGGCAGGATGAGGGTGTGTTTGAGGTGGCACTATCTGTCCTGACCAATAGCAAGATGATGGTGTGTTTGAGGTGGGACTATCTGTCCTGACCAATGGCAGGATGAAGGTGTGTTTGAGGTGGGACTATCTGTCCTGACCAATAGCAGGATGATGGTGTGTTTGAGGTGGCACTATCTGTCCTGACCAATGGCAGGATGGGGGCGTGTTTGAGGTGGGACTATCTGTCCTGACCAATGGCAGGATGGGGGTGTGTTTGAGGTGGGGCTATCTGTCCTGACCAATGGCAGGATGAAGGTGTGTTTGAGGTGGGACTATCTGTCCTGACCAATGACAGGATGAAGGTGTGTTTGAGGTGGGACTATCTGTCCTGACCAATGGCAGGATGATGGTGTGTTTGAGGTGGGACTATCTGTCCTGACCAATGGCAGGATGAAGGTGTGTTTGAGGTGGGACTATCTGTCCTGACCAATGGCAGGATGGGGGCGTGTTTGAGGTGGGACTATCTGTCCTGACCAATGGCAGGATGGGGGTGTGTTTGAGGTGGGACTATTTGTCCTGACCAATGGCAGGATGGGGGTGTGTTTGAGGTGGCACTATCTGTCCTGACCAATGGCAGGATGAAGGTGTGTTTGAGATGGGACTATCTGTCCTGACCAATGGCAGGATGGGGGTGTGTTTGAGGTGGCACTATCTGTCCTGACCAATAGCAGGATGATGGTGTGTTTGAGATGGGACTATCTGTCCTGACCAATGGCAGGATGGGGGTGTGTTTGAGGTGGGACTATCTGTCCTGACCAATGGCAGGATGGGGGCGTGTTTGAGGTGGGACTATCTGTCCTGACCAATGGCAGGATGGGGGTGTGTTTGAGGTGGGACTATCTGTCCTGACCAATGGCAGGATGGGGGTGTGTTTGAGGTGGGACTATCTGTCCTGACCAATGACAGGATGAAGGTGTGTTTGAGGTGGCACTATCTGTCCTGACCAATGGCAGGATGGGGGTGTGTTTGAGATGGGACTATCTGTCCTGACCAATGGCAGGATGGGGGTGTGTTTGAGATGGGACTATCTGTCCTGACCAATGGCAGGATGGGGGTGTGTTTGGGAAAACCGTTCAAAATCGTTGCTGCCGGATAGTAGGTATCCCGACTTCAACACTCCCATCACTGAGTGAGAGACGTGATGAAGCCACATTACGTACTTTTACTAAATCAATTATGGACAGTTCATCACCACTGCATTGCTTCCTGTCTGTGGCTCCAACACCATCTATTGTGGCAGCACAGGACTTTTGTCATGCCCAGGAGTAAAACAAAAAGACATTAACGTTTTTTTTTTATCCCACGTGCTTTACACATAACGTTTAGGTGTTTGATTGTAGCAAGTCTATTTCTGCTGTTCTTTTTTCTGTGTATTTGTGTTGTACTACCTCACAGAAGTTAATGATAATATTATGTCAGAATTATTTGATTTTACTTGCTCTTTAGCTTGTTTTAAATCAGGTATATAATGGTTGTTTATGTTTGACAAATTTCAGGGTTTTGTGCTGCAATACCCTGCCTTTTCAAACCTTTAATAAACTTAAACCTAAACCTCTTCGACGGCAGGTATTATTTGTGCAGTTCTGTTTAGTGGTTTACAAGGTACAAGCTAAAAATACTAGCTCAAAATTCTGCCATTTTTAATTAATTTATTAATTCAGCCTAGCAAATTATGATTAATTATGTGTGAACTCATCTCTTAATGATATTAATTGACAGCTGGATATCTCATTATCCTGCCTGAAATTGAATATCAACTTAATTTTCATCCCAAAGTTACTTATTTAAATCGAAAGAAAACAAAACGTTCTTGCTGCAAAAGTTTATTTCTCATTTTCCAGCAATTTTAATGTTTAAGAGTCTGCCATTTTGTATTTAGATGGCTTTTCAAGACTTTCAGTTGTATTCTGTCATTATTATATTCTATAATTATATACCGCCATCAGCTGTTGCTGGACAGCCACAGTTCACCTATTTTTATATGCAGAATTGTCCTATTGTCATTTTGAATTATTTATATTATTCTCTTGTTCTCATTCAACAGATATTCCCACCTGAGCATCTCATAAAACTTGCATATTCTGTCATCTAATTACGTGCGGCTTGATATTATTGCTGAAATCTCCTTCCTGTATGTCTGTTCTTTGTGGACCCACATGATTAATGAAGTAACGTGACTTTGAGTTTATTCTCAGGAGACTTTTCTCTCTGCAGTATATATTTAGGGAAAGTTAAAGCTTTAGACAACATTTTTGTAATTTTGTAAGCTAAAATATAGAGAAGGTTGTGGTAATGTATTAAGTTTGTTTGGGTTTAGATTTATATTTTATATTACTTCTATTATTTTTATTATTATGCACCAAAACTCACAGACATTTTAATTCACAGGGGTTATAGTCGAAATTGTTACCCGTTATTAATTTCAGAAACTTAAGAACTGTACGTATCATTTTCATTAAAATTACTGGCCCCTAAGTTTATTGCACATTTCTATTTAGCTGCACCGGCTCCGTGGGGAACTGAACCTTTTATCAGATGTGACTTTGACAAGCAATAAAGCGGAGCTATTAATATTTCAATATGCGAGTATCTATTGAAGCGTGAGCTTCAAGTTTGACAAGAGAAACAACTTTTTTACATTTTTATTAGATGTGGGGAGGAAATCCCCCGATGTTCAGAGAAATTTCTGCAGAATGTGCTCTGGTGTGCCTTCCAGCACACCCAAGAGGATGTATTTGGGAATCGTTTTTGAGGTTTATGCCAGATTTGATTTGGCCTAGAAAACCTTCGCTTGAATATACATCTGTGAAATCTGATATAGCATGTTCCGGGTTACAAATATTAGAGGATATTGTTATTATTAAGCCAAGGAAATGGCTATTTTCTTTATTAAAGGGAGGAAGCGGGGATATTTATCTCTGTAGACATACTGTTTGTGACCGTTTGTCGAACATTAATGACAGAGTGTTCCACTTTCAGTCCCTTTTCATTTCTATATTAACATAAAGCACATATTGCAAGCCTCTGGATTTGTTTTTCCCTGTTTAAGCCCCAATTATTTATACAGTGCTCTGTGTATTCAGAGATAATATAATTCCCTCATCCGAGTCCACTTTTAAATCGGATATGACAGTAATGTTTAAAAAGAGATCCAGATTGCATAATGTTGCCTGGTAGGATTTCCTGAATGCTTGCTCATTTACGAGATGCCCTGGTAAACAGTGTTCTAGAATCCCGTTGCATTCTGTGTATTTCCCTTGTGTGCTTTCTAGGTGTTTATTCTATATTCTCCTTTCCTCCTTTTATTCATACTTTTCTTTGGCATACATTTTTTTATATGGCATCCTTCAGTTTCCACACATGTATATACTCAGTCCCAGAATATTTTAACCTTGATCTAACTTAAGATACATAGAGAAATATTGAGTCAGTTTTTTGTGCATCTTTTGCTGTTATATCAGTTTATCCCTTCCCATCAGTCCTTTCCAATGCATACTTATTATTTTCTCACATTGCTTTGAAACTAAACTATATCTAGTTTAACCCATCTTCTCACTTGTTTTATCTCTATATTCTTGTTTAAATGCAAACTGTATTTTCTTACTCATTCCTCAAGTCTAGAGTACTTCAGCAGATCTCATTTAGATATATAGTCATTCCTTTATGCACTGCTTTATTCGGTTGTTCTCTTCTTTCAACTTTTCACAACAATATTATGTCATTATATAAACTTTTAACACCGTTTTAAATGCATCCTATCGACTTTGACTTCATTTACTCCTTCATCCTTGCCTGGCTTTGTTATACTCAATTCTAGATGCTGCTCCGTTGGGCTGTGATTATGGGGCGTGTTTCAACCAAACCAGGAAAGACCTCGATTGAATAGACCTACAACCAATCAGAGCAACTGAGAGACGCATAACGTTAGTTGTCAAATGTCACCAGAACTCAACTACACACATTGTTGCCAAGTCTGCGGTTTTCCGCGGGCTGTTTTTCCATATCCACGGGTTGAAGCGACCCCAATTATGTGATATTTAGACCCAGGAATGCGAATTTTATCAGGCAACCCTGCCAAAAAAACACATATTTTACCCCCCAAACACCATTTTTCCCCCCAGAAAGCTATTGGGCTTGTTTTGGGCTAGTTTTGAGTAGCAATTGGGTGGGTTTTGTTGTGAAAACTTGGCAACCCTGTCTGCACGCATGCTGGATGAAGTAGAAGAAGAAGATGAGTGTAAACGATGTCTGCCGGTGTTGTAAACAGAATGTAAGGAAACACAGTACTTACCAACACCATCATCATTGAAGGTGAACGCATATACGAACAAGTTCTCCATTTAGGATTAGAACAAATTCAACCCAAGTGCTCTTTGGTGACATGGATGCTTACGTTACTGTTTATCATCTGTCCATCATTGTATAAAGCCCGCCCCCTGACAATTTGATTGGTCCCAACAGCTCCTGTTTGGGCATAGTTGCTCCACAACGGATCAATCCCAACCTGAACTGCCCGACCTCAATGTTGTGGGCGGGGCTAAGTTCGGCTGGCAGGCTACCTTCAACCTCCATTTATGTCTATTGAGTCTGACATAGATGGCACATAATTGCAACAAAATCTATAGTAAAATATACTTTCCTACCCTGATTTTAGCCCTCTGATTTGAAATCTCTGTTTGAAGGGGCGTGTCTGCTGTGAGACTTCAGTGTAAACGCCCACTGCTGTGATTGGCTGTTGTGAGACTTCAGTGTAAACGCCCACTGCTGTGATTGGCTGCTGTGAGACTTCAGTGTAAACGCCCACTGCTGTGATTGGCTGTTGTGAGACTTCAGTGTAAACACCCACTGCTGTGATTGGCTGTTGTGAGACTTCAGTGTAAACGCCCACTGCTGTGATTGGCTGTTGTGAGACTTCAGTGTAAACGCCCACTGCTGTGATTGGCTGTTGTGAGACTTCAGTGTAAACGCCCACTGCTGTGATTGGCTGCTGTGAGACTTCAGTGTAAACGCCCACTGCTGTGATTGGCTGCTGTGAGACTTCAGTGTAAACGCCCACTGCTGTGATTGGCTGTTGTGAGACTTCAGTGTAAACACCCACTGCTGTGATTGGCTGCTGTGAGACTTCAGTGTAAACACCCACTGCTGTGATTGGCTGTTGTGAGACTTCAGTGTAAACGCCCACTGCTGTGATTGGCTGTTGTGAGACTTCAGTGTAAACACCCACTGCTGTGATTGGCTGTTGTGAGACTTCAGTGTAAACGCCCACTGCTGTGATTGGCTGTTGTGAGACTTCAGTGTAAACGCCCACTGCTGTGATTGGCTGTTGTGAGACTTCAGTGTAAACGCCCACTGCTGTGATTGGCTGTTGTGAGACTTCAGTGTAAACGCCCACTGCTGTGATTGGCTGTTGTGAGACTTCAGTGTAAACGCCCACTGCTGTGATTGGCTGACATCTTTGCATATGATATAGCTAGTATTACATGTGGAACTCTCTCGAAAACATTTAGCATGATTTTACTATTACAGCTCTCAAGGTTCACGAATCGTGAAAAGTGTAGATTATAGCTTTACATTTTGATCTATGGCATTATATTTAGATTGTGTCATGAAAGGTTGCAGTGATGAGCATTGTAGCCAATCACAGACATGTTGAGCGCATGAAAGCAGCAACTCGATTTCTGCAGTCTCACAAATGCTTTCATCATAACAGTGCAAACATGATGTAAATAACGAGTTTTGGTGAGCTTTAGCATGTGATCCTATCATTAGGATCCTTTGGAAAGGAAATGCTATTTTTAGTCCTGTATCGATCTTCTCTCCTCATCATCTCACTAACACTCCAGTGGGCGGGGCCAAAGTTGCGATGATGAAGTGGGCGTTGATCTTCTTCTGGAGAGGCGGTCTTTCTCCATCTATTATAGGCTCATTCACAACGAGTCGTTCTCTGGGATTGGTTACAGTAAAAGCGTTTTTTGGACTTACAAAGAAGTTTCATACTCTTATAGTATGATGACCTCTAATATGTCAAAAGCTCAAGGGAAATTGTATTTCTCAGTTCATGACCCGTTTAACGTTTACTGTACATTATCCATATTTTACAAGATTTTTGTATTCACTCTTATCATTCAAATGGTTTCATTTCATTGATAACATTGCCACAAAGCACCTCCTAGCAATTAGCAGGGCCTCATTTATAAAACTTTGCATAGGATTTGCGTCAGAAGTGGCGTACAGATGAAACATAGGACGAGCGTACGTACAGAAATATTCGGATTTATAAAACCGTGCGCACGCACATCCTAAGCAGTTTTCCCTTAATAAATCACAATCAATTCTAAATGTAGCGCAACTTTTGCGGCTTCATGTCACGCCCATAGTTGCTCATAAATAGTCCGTGAAAAACCCACAAGTTAATATTCATCGATTGCGAAATCATGGCAAACACAGAGAGGAAATCAAAAAAACGTAACTTCACTCAATGTGAAGTAGAAGTTATCGTTGGCGAGGTGGAGAAGAGGAGAAAAATTTGGTTTTGGAGGGCACAGTTTGGGCATTACTAATGCCAAAAAGGCACTTGAGTGAAATGCTGTCGCCTCACAACCTCGGACCGCGGCCGAAATAAAAAAGAAATGGTCGGACATCAAAGTCGAGGCAAAAAAGCGTCTAGCGCTCCATCGCCAGAGTGTGTCCTCATTTGTCAGCGAGTCTTCTCACTGTCTGAAGATGCGTTCACTCCGAATCCTTCCATTTTCCACATCTTTAAGAGCGCAAGATCAGCCATTGTGCGTCATTACACATTGTGATGGGGCATTTTATTTCCATCCATTTAACTGCATCTGACAAGCTACAGATGTCAGTTATAATCTACGTGGAAATGGGAAATAGTTCAGTGCAAATGTAATGTCTTGCAGTTTTCTGAATGGTTGAGACATATGTCAAACGCTATTTAATCAAAAATAAAACAAACTAAAGGCATATGCATGAATACCATGATTCTGTAGCTGATGAAGACATGTTTACTATAAAAACAACTTTCCCCAGTGGACAATTAATACATCTATCTATCTATCTATCTATCTATCTATCTATCTATCTATCTATCTATCTATCTATCTATCTATCTATCTATCTATCTATCTATCTATCTATCTATCTATCTATCTATCTATCTATCTATCTATCTATCTATCTATCTATCTATCTATCTATCTATCTATCTATCTATCTATCTATCTATCTATCTATCTATCTATCTATCTATCTATCTATCTATCTATCTATCTATCTCCCTAATTATCTATCTATCTATCTATCTATCTATCTATCTATCTATCTATCTATCTATCTATCTATCTATCTATCTATCTATCTATCTATCTATCTATCTATCTATCTATCTATCTATCTATCTATCTATCTATCTATCTATTATCTATCTATCTATCTATCTATCTATCTATCTATCTATCTATCTATCTATCTATCTATCTATCTATCTATCTATCTATCTCCCTAATTATCTATCTATCTATCTATCTATCTATCTATCTATCTATCTATCTATCTATCTATCTATCTATCTATCTATCTATCTATCTATCTATCTATCTATCTATCTATCTATCTATCTATCTATCTATCTATCTATCTATCTATCTATCTATCTATCTATCTATCTATCTATCTATCTATCTATCTATCTATCTATCTATCTATCTATCTATCTATCTATCTATCTATCTATATGTCTGTCTGTCTGTCTGTCTGTCTGTCTGTCTGTCTGTCTGTCTATCTATCTATCTATCTATCTATCTATCTATCTATCTATCTATCTATCTATCTATCTATCTATCTATCTCCCTAATTATCTATCTATCTATCTATCTATCTATCTATCTATCTATCTATCTATCTATCTATCTATCTATCTATCTATCTATCTATCTATCTATCTATCTATCTATCTATCTATCTATCTATCTATCTATCTATCTATCTATCTATCTATCTATCTATCTATCTATCTATCTATCTATCTATCTATCTATCTATCTATCTATCTATCTATCTATCTATCTATCTATCTATCTATCTATCTATCTATCTATCTATCTATCTATCTATCTATCTATCTGTTCACCATATTATTTATGAGGATGAATTGCATAACATGCCAATATTTTTGGAGAACATATTTCTCTTCTGCAAATATGTGTTAATTTGCATTTCTGTTGTAATTTTGGTTTAATTTTGTTTGTTTTACACTGCAGATCTTCGATCAAACGGGTGTTCGTGTCGGCTGTTCATTGTAAGACTTGCTTTGTGAAGTCTTCATGTTATTTATGAGAGGCAGTATTGCCATTTCTTTTACACAACGGTCTGCAGTTTCACACACTTTCACGTGTTTCTTCATCTGCCGACGGTGTCGCCGTTTCTCATTTCACACGTTTTTGTGCGTATGCCTGGGTCAGAGCTTGCGTGAAGGACCGCACATTTTCCCGTCAAGTTTGCTTTTTATAAATACCAATTATTGCGTAGAGAGCGGTGTACGCCTTCTCTTGTGTGTACGCAACGTTTATAAATGAGGCATTTATCATTGATCATTTAATAATATTTAGTAAAATATATATTTAAGATATAAACAAAACAAAAAATGTAAAGGGCTTAAATGTAGAATTTCTGTCATTGACAGATGACCCTTCAAACAATGAACTGTGTTTTGAGTGGATTGTCTCCTTTATCTTCTGCTATCTAGACAGAAAAACTTTGCCCGTGGCATCGAGCAGCAGCTTCCGGATGGCATGGTGGTGGCGTCTGTGCCCACTGAAGCCCAGTGTCATGAGGAGCTGTCTGACCCAGTGCCTGACCCGGAGTACCTCACTGGTAAGAACTTTACATTTATGATGAATCACTCAACACCTCAGTGACTACATCAGTTTACATCAAGCCACTGACAACCAAGGCAAAAAAAACCCAATAAAAATCATCCTCTTTTTTATGATTCATTTGATTACCTAATCAATAAGGGTGTATATATCGAGATATGAAAATGTGTTGATGTAAACGATATGATTTGTAACTTTGAGTTGTTTTATCCGAGGCTCTTACTGTATTTATAATGTATAATTCACTCAAAAATGTAAATTATGTAATTGTGTGCTCACCCTCATGTCAGTTTGTAGTTTTTTAAGAAGCCACTGACAACCAAGACAAAAAAAAAATCTTCTTCTTTTTTAAGATTCATTTGATTACCTAATCAATAAGGGTGTAATGATATATCGGTAATCGATATATCGAGATATAAAAATGTGACGATATGTATCGTTGATGTAAACGATATGATTTGCAATTTACTGTATTTATAAGGTATAATTCACTCAAAAATGTAAATTCTGTCATCATGTGCTCACCCTCATGTCGTTTCGTTTAACATCCAAACACAAATGAAGATATTCTTAATGAAACCTGTACCTCCGTTTAAAAATCCATTCCTCTCAAACTTAAAAGATCCAAAGAAATGTCAAAACTATTTGAGTGTCTAATCTTAAATCTTAAGTCTTTCTGAAGAGACACGATGGCTTTATGATGAACAGATTTACAACGTATACTGTAGTAAACACTAACACGAGAGTGAGTAAATGCAGAATTAAAATTTTAGGATGAGCTAAACATTTACAGTTTGGGAGCAGTGATGTTGACACGCTTTCTTGTAATTAGAACTGTGACTGATTGCATTGACACACACTCCTCAAAGTGGAAGCCCAAACATCATTTAAATCACCAGACCATATTTAGTTTTAGTAGTGTGATTATTGAAAGCGTTTTA
Source organism: Gobio gobio (assembly GCF_949357685.1). NCBI lineage: Eukaryota > Metazoa > Chordata > Actinopteri > Cypriniformes > Gobionidae > Gobio > Gobio gobio. The sequence continues at coordinate 3,397,971 of NC_137102.1, read as the reverse complement.
GAGGGTTTATTCTTATGTGTAGTGCATTAATAGCGGGAGAGGTGGGAGATGGCGAGCATCGGGAGAGTGTGTGGACTGCATGAGGGGGGAAACTAAAGCTTACAGCGTTTCAGTGACATTACTACATTAAACGACTATATATAATGTTGAAATAATGTATAATAATGCAATGGGGTAATAAAACCTCTTTTTTATCTTGGTTTAAAATATCGCGATATGTATCGTATCGTGAGTTATGTATCGCGATTTGTATCGAATCATGACACGAGTGTATCGTTACACCCCTACTAATCAAGTAATTTTCTTAATCTATTGCCAGCCCTATTGTTTCGAGGTTTCCAAAGCAGTTCAAAAGGATGATCTGTGTAATCTTTTGCCTTGTTCATTTGGGGAGCATTGTGTTTTTTGATGGTGTTGGCACTGGGAGTATTACATACGCTGAGTGGTAATATCTTATTATAAATATTATAACTGCTTCAATGAGGTCACCGCATGAAACAACTGGCTAAAAGGCTATATCTTGTCAGTCAGTGACATGAATAAGCTTTGTGTTGTGCTCTTTTGGCTCAGGGTGCTGAGTCATGCCGTATAGACATCAAATATATCAAATATTAGGAGTATTTTAGGATGTTTTCCAAATTGCGTCCATGTTTGGTATTGGTTGTGTTTGGTTATGTAATAATACGTCGCGATGTGAGGATTGGCTATTCTGATCTTGCATTTGTTTAAAGGGGTCATATGATGTGATTTTTTGTTTTCCTTTCTCTTTAGTGTGTTATAAGGCTGTTTGTGCATGTATGAGATCTGCAGAGTTACAAAGTCTCAAACCTAAAGAGATATTATTTTAATCTAAAACCGTGTAAATGCATTGCATTAAACCAAATACACAAAATAATGTTGTTTTCCTTTATGCAGAAATGAGTGATACAGGTCATGGGACTAAATACATTTTGATAACTTTTGCAAGCTGGGATAGTGTGCAGGTTTTATGCACTGTAAAAAATTATTGTGATTTTAACGGTATTTTACTGTAAAAATGCTACGGTGAAAAACAGTTAATTGGTTAACAGAAAGTATCCGTACTATATACGGTGAATAACTGTAATAGATCTAACCTTACATTTCATTTCATTTTACAGTAAAATACCGTTAAATTTACAGTTTTTGGAAGTGAAAAAGAACAAGTCATTGTGTAATTTACAGTGAAAAAACCCGTAAATTGACATTCCCAGAATTCCCTGCGTGACACTTCCCCTTTGATGTATTTTCATTGCAATAACTATGTTTCTTCTTTGTTTTTTCGAATCACTTATTTACATTAGGGTTTTATGTTACATCTGATGTTGTTAAATTAATGTTTATTGCATTTTTTTTATGCAAAGTTTTGTGTTTGCGTGAATGACACTGAGCTCTTCTATATATTAGTATTGTCCTCTTAAAAGCTGCTTGTGATTAGCTTTGATTCATCACATGATTCTCATCTCCACTGTGATTGGTGGTTGTCCGTATATATCAAAGGTACATAACAGATATTAGTATTTCAATAGGTTGGTAATTTAACATTATTTCAGTTAATGAAATATGTTTTTTTACTGTAAATTGTTTACAGTGTAAAAATAATCATTACAATATAAACCTTTAAATTATATGGTTTTGAACTGTAAAATAAAACCTTTTTTAACCGTAATTATTACATTATAAACCTTTAAATTATTTGGTGCTGTCCCTAAAAACCTAAAACGTTACTGCCGTATTTTTTACAGTAAAGTTCTGGCAACCACGGCTGCCGTTTTTTTACCGTAAATTTTACGGGGATTTTTTTTACAGTGTGTTTACTAGTTTATATTGGGCTTTGATTATTGAGTTTGTCCTACGCACCTATCAAGTACTTGACAAGAATGAAAAAAGAGGATACCTTTGAGTATAAAATTGTATATGCATATGAAAATCTGATAAAATATATGTATTCAGTGTGAGAAAGACATCAACATGAGTAATACTGAATAAAATATGTAGTCACTCCCATTGATCCTTTATTATTTAAGACAACATTGATTTTTTTAAATCTAATTTTTGAGCTACAGTATATAAACAAATTGTATTTTTTGCCACTTTCCCCAAGTGTTGACAAAGCTTTGAACACATTCTATTAGTTTTGCAGATTATAAATGTTTGTCTTGATTAAATAAGCCTCTTAATCTCGCCCTTGACCTTATAAATCCACAATAGCAACACTCTTCACTTGGATTTCCTGCTTAGCATGATCACAACAAAGCCATTCAGCATTTCCATAACTCCTTTAATAAATCAGAGACTGTAGTTTGGGTCCACTTCAGAATACAGCACAGCCTCTCGTAGCTAAATGCGTATTTAATTGTTTATTAAGAGAGAAAGATTATTCAAAATCAATCCTCTCTGTAATTCAGATCAGGATGCTTCACATCCATCTTCAGTGTTTGTGTGTGCATATGTTAGAAGTTGACTGGTTCGCATTATCTTTCGCCAGATCAAGTGGATGATGAAGAGGCATAAAAACGGAGAGGGTATTAACAAAATCATTTTTCTGGGGCTTGTGGACGCTGCTGACTCTGTCAGGACTCATTAGCTGACCAATCCAACTCGTTTCTGGACTCACCGTCAATAGAAACAATGGTATTCAGCTCCTTACCCTAAATCCTGCCACGTCGAACGAGGCTTCAGAAAGCTGCATCTTCCATCATACTCTTTCCCTCCGGCTTCGGCCACCCATATCAGAATGAAGGATTATAGTCCTTAAGGTCTGATGTAAAATTAACAGCAGGAAAGGCCAAACAAAATAGAAATCTGCCGTGCTTGTTTATTTTTTCTTCAGCTGTTGCCAGTTTCAGCATGCACTGTATCTTTTCATGTATATCTTGTCATAAGTGCTTGAGTCATTCTTCACTTTATGCATGGTTGAACAATATTGTACTTAAGATGTTCCTGGCATATATTAACGTTGTTACTGTGGTGTCAATTTATTTAAAGGGGCGGTCTAATGCTATTTCATTCTGCCTTATTTACACTGTTCAAGAGTTGATTCTCATGATAAACATGGACAACATTTAAAAAACACGAGTTGGACGTGTGATGGAGTATTTCTGTGCAAAATACACTCCTTCAGGATTAGAACAAGTTTTTTTCGAGCATGGCCCTGTATGACATCATGAAGGGCGGAATTCCTTGTATGGGCATTTCTTCTGAATGAGAACACACACACACACACACACACATCAACGAGCTTCGTCCGGGTTACGGGAGCCGTCGGCGGAGCTGGCGTTGTGTTTTTAGACACGAGATCAACAATGTCACTAAAGAAGTGTGTGTGTGTGTGTGTGTGTGTGTGAGAGGGAAAGATCACCTTGTTCAGCTTCACAAATAACCCAGCGTTAAGGGAACAGTGGATGCAGTTTGTGTTTCCAGAGTTCTGCAAGTGTGTGTGTGTGTGTGTGTGTGTGTGTGTGTTTGTTCCCGTCATGAATGGAAACCTCAGGCGGTGAGTGAAACTGATCAAATGTGTGTGTGTGTGTTTTGTTGGCAATCGGCGCGTAAGTGCAAATAATCTGAACAACACCAACTTATAGTGTGTGTGTGTGTGTGTGTGTGTATTTTGTTGGCAATCGGCGCGTAAGTGCAAATAATGTGAACAACACCAACGTATAGTGTGTGTGTGTGTGTATCTGTGTGTGTGTGTGTGTGTGTGTTTTGTTGGCAATCGGTTCGTAAGTGCAAATAATGTGAACAACACCAACGTATAGTGTGTGTGTGTGTGTGTGTGTGTGTGTGTGTGTGTGTGTGTGTTTTTGGCAATCGGTTCGTAAGTGCAAATAATGTGAACAACACCAATGTATAGTGTGTGTGTGTGTGTGTGTGTTTTGTTGACAATCGGTTCGTAAGTGCAAATAATGTGAACAACACCAACGTATAGTGTGTGTGTGTGTGTGTGTGTGTGTGTGTGTGTGTGTGTGTGTGTGTGTGTGTGTGTGTGTGTGTGTGTGTGTGTGTGTGTGTGTGTGTGTGTGTATCTGCGTGTGTGTGTGTTTTTGGCAATCGGTTCGTAAGTGCAAATAATGTGAACAACACCAATGTATAGTGTGTGTGTGTGTGTGTGTGTGTGTGTGTGTGTGTGTGTGTGTGTGTGTGTGTGTGTGTGTGTGTGTGTGTGTGTGTGTGTGTGTGTGTGTGTGTGTGTGTGTGTGTGTGTGTGTGTGTGTGTGTGTGTGTGTGTGTGTGTGTGTGTGTTTTGTTGGCAATCGGTTCTAAAGTGCAAATAATGTGAACAACACCAACGTATAGTGTGTGTCTGTATGTGTGTGTGTGTGTGTGTGTGTGTGTGTGTGTGTGTGTGTGTGTGTGTGTGTGTGTGTGTTTTGTTGGCAATCGGTTCGTAAGTGCAAATAATGTGAACAACACCAACGTATATTGTGTGTTTGTGTGCGTGTGTGTGTGTGTGTGTGTGTGTCTTTAGCTCCGCCCACTATACGCCTCCAGAAGCTCGGCTGTTTTCAGAAAGAATGGGTTCAGTGTTTCTGTCTTTTATAAATATGATAAACTAAAGACTCTTGGGAGATATGAAGGATCAACACTACTCTACAGATACTCAAGACTAACACCAGACTGGCACAAACTGTGTGTCTTATTCCCCCTTTAAAAACATAATAATTACATTAAATGCTGATTAAAATGCAAATTGCGTTTATCAGCACTTGATGAGAAAAGCTTACGAATGATAATTCAAAGACAGTAAAGCATGGAATAGACATTCACAAACACGACTTTAGTTGCCAATGTTTGTTTCTTTTTTATTGAACTAGTCTGTCAGTGGCATATAGTCTACAAAAATCCCTTTGCTTAAGTTTAGACAGACTATGTTTTGCCCAGCATGTTTTTCAGCAGCGCTTCAAACTTTAATTGCTCTAAAATGCAAAAAAAAAAAAAAATCTTTGTTAATCGTTTTTCTTTTATTAATTAATTTATGTTAGGTGTGTGATTAACACAAACAATAACGATTTGAAAATGAGATAATGGGAAAATAAACCTTTTTTAGTAACTTCATAAAATAACTCATATTGTTAACTTAATAAAAAGTAGGTATTCTCTAACAACAAGTCTAAATATCTGACAAAACGTTCCTGAATTTAAATTGTTTAAGGGATGTTTAGATAAGTTTACTTGAAAAAAGACCAAGAGATATTTATGTTGATATTTTTGCAGCGTAAACAGCATGAATAAATGTATTATTTTTGTATTGTAAAGTATCACTTTAAATGGCTACACGGCAAAAAACGCTTTTCTTACTTAGTATTTTTGTCTCGTTTCCAGTCTAAATATCTAAAAATCTATAAAATCGATAAAAGTAAAATTACATAAGATATTTTTTCTTGTTTTCTGGAAATTAATTGGGTTTTTGCATAAAACAAGCAAAATGATGTGCAAACGGGGTAAGAAAAATAAACTTTTTTCTGTTTGAAATCTTATTTTTTTGTTTTTGAAACACGATTATTGCCCGATCATTTTGCTTAAAGGTAGGGTAGGTAGGATTTGGTTAAAACATTTTTTTTCCAAATTTGTTTAAACTTTCTTTATATATCAATACATAATTAAAATGTAAGTACTCTGAAAAAGAAAGTATGAAAATTGAGTGTCTGTAGACCTCTCACGACTGTTTTAAAGACAGCTCATTATTTCCATTCACTCCACCTTCTCCCTTCTGGGCTCTTTCCAAAGCCACGCCCCCAAAACACATGAACACGCCCACCGCGATCAGCTCAGCTGAAAGACGCATTATTGACCTGAGGCGAGCGGAGAAGAAGTGCATGTAGTGACATCATGTCAGAATCACATGTAATAAAAAATCTAACTTTATCATTATGAATATAAACAAATAAGATGTCTTTTAGTACTCACTCTCAAGCTAGAATAACGATACTGGTAAAGTTGAAAATACACACACAACACAGTGTCTACGACACACACAGATACAAGATAAAAACATCAGTAAACATTGGTAGAGAATATAAAAACAAATCGCGGAAATGAACGTGCAGGTAAAGTTCCCGGTGAACATGGTGAAAGAGTTTAGACAGAGGGGAGTAGCTAAAGCTAACTTAGCTCTAAAAAGAGTTCCTGGATGCGGTGGACTAGCTTTTACACACGCATTTTGTTATCTAAAGTTACATTTTGCGAAATTCAACACGACAGCGATCAACTTGAGCTAAGCATATTGAGTATTTATCATCTCTACTAATGGCTCGCTAAATGTATAACATTGTAACTTTATGCTAAGTAATGTTATGTTAGCTATATTAGGCAGCTACGTGTGCTAGCGAGACATGCTTCATGAAAACATAAACCAAAAAAATGTATAATCAAAATGAAAGATGACCTGTCCAGCAGAAATACAGCCTCTTGAACTCAAACGGGTGCGTCAGGGTTGCCAGGTTTTCACAACAAAATCCGCCCAATTGCTACTCAAAACTAGCCCAAAACAAGCCCAATCGCGTTTCTCCGGTAAAAATCGCGTTTGGGGGGTAAAATATGTGTCTTTTTGGTAGGGCTGCCTGCTAAAATTCGCAAATCCCGGGGCAAAATATCACATAATTGGGGTCGCTTCAACCCGCGGACATGAAAAACAGCCACGGAAACAGTTGAAGTAGCCCTTGGCAACACTGGGGCACATGTGGGCGGATCCTGGAGCAAAAGCGGCGGTAGCCATGGTAACGAGAGAGAGTGACAGTTGCTCAAGCCAATCACTTGTTTCGGCCCGAACGAAAATAATGAGCGGTGTTTATTGCAGATTAAAAAGTCTAGAGTTACTCGATTTTTATACTCTCTTTTTCATAGTACTTACATTTTAATTATGTATTGACATATAAAGAAAGTTTAAACAAATTTGGACAAAAGTGTTTTAGATCATTCTTACCTACCCTACCTTTAAGCAAAAACTCAATTAATTCCCATAAAACAAGGAAAAATCTAGTAAAAACATCTTGATTTAAGAATTTGTATACATTTGTACTGGAAACAAGACAGAAAGACTAAGTAAGAAAAGCATGTTTTGCAGTGTAGTCCTAGAGTAGCACAGCTAGTTTTATCCTGTGCTAAAATTAAAGAAGAAAAGGCTGACATTTATCACGTTTTACAGCAATTTTATTATGGCCAACTTGATTCCCCAACCACCATTCAACTCCAATTTGTAATCCAGTCTAAAGGTCATAAGTGTATGAAATGGTCCGGGGTGGGTCTGTAATATTGCCCGAGTTACCGGAGGGTGCAGGTGCTTTCGCTCAAAGAAACAATGGTTGACATAGCTGGTTTTCAGACATAATGGTCATGGCATCAGGTGAGACTTATGAGAGGTCATATTGGATTCTTGCGGGAAGATTAAAATGGGTAATCTGGAAGAGTCATCCTCTGTCAGTCATGCTTGAGGCCTTGGCTGTGAAGACAGAGGTTATTTATCTATTGCCGGTCTGAGGCGGATGAAGCAGGTGTTTCAGTGTGACGCGCTCCAACCCTTCTGACTCATTCCCCCTGCACCTGACGCTCTCCAAGATCCTCTATTGCAAGAACTGCAAATTATGCCTAATTCATGATTCATTAGTCATATTAGACACGTGTGTGCCATTCAGACTTTTAATTACGACCATGGAAAGCTTTTGGAGTGCACATCTTTAGTCCTCTCTCCATCACCACCTTTCACTCCAATCAAGTAAAGCTCTTTTTGTCTTCATACTGTTGCTGTAAATTTAAATATATAGCAAGTGGGATTTGAAAAGAAAGGCAGAATAAGACATGGTAGCATAATGTCCTTTCAAATGTCCTGTGTGACTGTCTTTATTCTGGAGAACACAAAAGAAGATATTTCGGAGAATGATTCAAACAAAGTCATACCGGATTGGAATTAAAAGTTTACTTTGGATAATCTAGTCTTTTAAGTTCTACTGTACTAATGATATACAGTTGTCTTACACACTAGTAGTGTATGTGGGACATGACAGGACTACTTTTGTGTACCTCTAAATCAGGGCCGATTCTAGGATCTTCATTTTAGGGGGTATGCGCGAGGGTATGAAAAAAAAATCAGTAAGACTTTAGTTTAGGGTCTAATTCTCACTATTAACTAGTAGCTTATTAGTATGCATATTAGGATATTGGCTGTTTATTATTTTGTTTCGTGGGGCATGACCCCTTGAGAAAATGTTGATTTCTATGATCTACATATGTGCATTTTAAGATGTTCTGAACGCCAACAAATTAGACAACAATAACTTGAAAACCATGTCAGTGGCAGATATGACTGATTAAGTTTTTCCATTGTTTTCAGTGAAGACAGTAAACATATGTTTAACTGATATTTATATGTCTTATGAATCATTGTCGAAGGCTAACAGGAAAGCTAGGTAACTAAATGTATTAAATTCATTCACAATATGCACACATTCATTACTAATCTTATGCCCAATACAGGCTGAAAAAAGCTGAACTTTTTTATTTACTGAGTGAGAGCTACACATGGAATTATTAATTTGCAATATGCAGACATTTATTACTATTAATCTTATGCCTAATCTGAAGAATATGGCTTTGTTAATATTTCTTGTTTGTTAATCACATTATGAATCACATTACATAGGCCTATTTCAATTCAAAATGGCGAAATTAGACAAAAGTTTATTATTTTCGCATGAATATTTTTGTCATGTGTTTAACATTTGTGACTTACAGAAGCAGCTCAAATATGAAATGTCTAGTTTAGCTACAGATCTCACACTTGAGGTCGAGTCGCTGCTAAAGTTTGTGCTCAGCCTCAGCAGCTTCTGTGAACATAAAGCCCGCCTACTCTGATTTGATTGGTTTTCTCAAATATTTTGGCATTGACGAGCGGTGACAGACCAATGAGAGCTCAGATCAACACACACACCTCTGCTTCTGACGTGCGATCCGTTCGACGCCGCAGCGGATTGAAGAACACGCTTATTAACGCAGATTAAAAAACGTGACGAAGCCCAAGCCTCCCGCCAGTTTCATATGTTTGAAAGGTTAATCACACATTTTTTAATAAAAAAGGGCCTAGTGCTCTAAATAAAAGTAGCTGTTTCCATCAACCTATTTTTATGAGATTTTTGAGATGAAATGTGCATAATTCTAAACATGTGCATAAAAAAAATGTATGTGCTCAATTGAGGTGGATCATTTTTATCCGATATAAAGACACGCACATAAACTATGCTCATTTACTAAATGAATCCCTCGATGTGCAACTGTGCTTCAGCAGAGGATGTGATTGGAATAACCAGCGGACCGATTTCATTGCAGACCATCTCATATGTTGGTTTGGTCATTCTGAAATGCCTGAGCCAAAGTCTGTTGGGTATAATTACCTCCCAGTCTCGCACGATTGTGCGACGCAAAGCAAGATAACATGACACAAGATAGCAGGACAGCGTTTATTGCGTTTGGTCTGCGAGCTCTGAGGGGCAAGTCATTTATGATGAATGAAAAAGAGCCACAGTGGCTTCCCCCGATTGCAGCAACTTCCATTTTGATAAAGATATTTTGCGGCAATTTCCCAGAAATTGATGATTTTGTTCTCTTGACCACATGGGATTTAAACATTGCTTTATTCACAAATCTTGTATGCGATATTCTAATATTATTACATGGTAGTGTTGTAGACCACCTAATCCGAGACCAAGACCAGACCAGCACTCCTTAAATTCATAGAGATCCACATTACCACCTGAGAAATTACTTATAACTTATAATAAATTACTTATAATAAATATAATTAGAATAAGACACTATATAGAGCTTTTACCAATCAAATGAAATCATTAACAACAAAATGCATCATTGCTCTGCAGAGGTGATACAGACGATGCATCTGAATTGATAAATTACAAATGCATAATAATGTTGAGGAGGATGTTTTTCAAATATCATGTTTGCAGTCATGCTCACATTTGTGAAAACAGCTCTCTTGCTCTTGTGATATTGGTTAATTATATCAGGGGTTTTCAAACTGGGGTCCGGGGACCCCCAGGGGTCCTCCAGAAGGTTCTACAGGGTCCCCAGAAAATTTCAGAGAGTAAAAAGACAAAGCAAAAAAAGTCTACCGAACCCTCTAACTGTTTCATTTGTAAATGTCTCTCCACTTTCTTGTAGTATACATACTTTCCAGAATTCTATGTTTGCTTTGTATCTTTAGTGAGTTTTTTCTCCCCGTTATCTCGCTCACTGGGGTCGCAGTACGTAAGCTGCTTACATGTTGCTTACATGCATTTATTGTGAAAGTTGCTTATACAAATTATTTTTAATTGAAAACGTTCTTCTTCAGGTTTATACATCCAACATTAAGTATAGCCTATTTAAGTTGGGAAACATTATATCTATAATGTCACACTATTTATCTAGTTTTAAAAAAAAGTAATGCATAAAAATAGATGGATTTTAGGAAGGGGGTCCCTCATAAAGGTTCATCATATTTGGGGGTCCTTGGCATCATAAAGTTTGAAAACCCCCGAATTATATCACATGTTATAAATCCAGATATCATACAAGAACTTTTTGCAACAATATCTTGAATTTTGCAAGCATTGGTATTACTTTCTGGTGACATTTTTGACACAATCCCTAATTAATTTAGGAATCAGCACAATAAATAAATCAAATTAGAAATAAGTTATTGATTGCATCTGAAGCTGTACGATTTACATCCAATTACATTAATGATGTCAATAAATAAATCAGGCAATGCACTGGCAATTTAGTAATATCCAGCAGTTGTGGTCTTGATCTCTTGAGTCCTCTTAGTCTGAGACTAAGACAAGACCGGTCTCGAGTACTACAACACTATTACACGGCTCTGTGGAATACTTGATTGTGATTGGTTAATCGCGCCGTCCAGTGGTATGTTATTCCTGGATAACAGATGCTAAAAACGAATAACACAGGCTCATCCGGGTATCTGTCACTGAGGTTGACGCTTTACTAGGAACGTTTTATTATTGCTGAAACTTTGCGTTTGGTGAGTTTATTACTAAATCAATATTTTGTGTACAGTTATTTAATTTGGTATATGGCATCCGGTATCTTGGACTCTCTCTTGGTTCATACGAATGTAACTGCTGACATTTTGATAACAAACAGGTACAATTTAAAACCAAATATCTCTTCAATTATATGTGGCGAAATGCCATGTAATAATATGGCATGGTAATGGTATGACTGTACCGTATCCCTTAAATGTCTCGTTTGAACTTCTTCGCAGAAGCTTTGCGTTTGACGACCTAATAAAATTTTTCGACTCAGATCAATATCTCATGTCTAATTATTTACTGGCAAGTAGCCGTGTAATAAGCGGGACAATGTACACTCACCTAAAGGATTATTAGGAACACCTGTTCAATTTCTCATTAATGCAATTATCTAATCAACCAATCACATGGCAGTTGCTTCAATGCATTTAGGGGTGTGGTCCTGGTCAAGACAATCTCCTGAACTCCACACTGAATGTCGGAATGGGAAAGAAAGGGGATTTAAGCAATTTTGAGCGTGGCATGGTTGTTGGTGCCAGACGGGCCGGTCTGAGTATTTCACAATCTGCTCAGTTACTGGGATTTTCACGCACAACCATTTCTAGGGTTTACAAAGAATGGTGTGAAAAGGGAAAAGCATCCAGTATGCGGCAGTCCTGTGGGAGAAAATGCCTTGTTGATGCTAGAGGTCAGAGGAGAATGGGCCGACTGATTCAAGCTGATAGAAGAGCAACTTTGACTGAAATAACCACTCGTTACAACCGAGGTCTGCAGCAAAGCATTTGTGAAGCCACAACACACACAAACTTGAGGCGGATGGGCTACAACAGCAGAAGACCCCACCGGGTGCCACTCATCTCCACTACAAATAGGAAAAAGAGGCTACAATTTGCACCAGCTCACCAAAATTGGACAGTTGAAGACTGGAAAAATGTTGCCTGGTCTGATGAGTCTGGATTTCTGTTGAGACATTCAGATGGTAGAGTCAGAATTTGGCGTAAACAGAATGAGAACATGGATCCATCATGCCTTGTTACCACTGTGCAAGCTGGTGGTGGTGGTGTAATGGTGTGGGGGATGTTTTCTTGGCACACTTTAGGCCCCTTAGTGCCAATTAGGCATTGTTTAAATGCCACGGCCTACCTGAGCATTGTTTCTGACCGTGTCCATCCCTTTATGACCAGCATGTCTCCATCCTCTGATGGCTACTTCCAGCAGGATAATGCACCGTCACAAATCTCCAATCATTTCAAATTGGTTTCTTGAACATGACAATGAGTTCACTGGACTAAAATGGCCGCCACAGTCTCCAGATCTCAACCCAATAGAGCATCTTTGGGATGTGGTGGAACGGGAGCTTCATGCCCTGGATTTGCATCCCACAAATCTCCATCAACTGCAAGATGCTCTCCTATCAATATGGGCCAACATTTCTAAAGAATGCTTTCAGCACCTTGTTGAATCAATGCCACGTAGAATTAAGGCAGTTCTGAAGGCAAAAGGGGGTCAAACACAGTATTATTATGGTGTTCCTAATAATCCTTTAGGTGAGTGTATATCCAGCCGGTTGTTTTCTCAGAATAAACCCCTTCTGGGTGATCAGTCTTGCATCACCGCGTGGTGTCGGGGTTCTGATCACCATGTCAGGGTTTATTCTAAGATAACAACCGGCTGGATGTACATTATCCCCTACTTGAAGTTAACTTTGCAACTTTGGATGGAAACATAGCTAGTGCCGTTTTTAATAAAGTGTTTCTTTCTTGTTGCTTATTGTAACTTTGTTTGCAAAATTCTTTGTGGCAGCATTTAAGAAGTGGGGTAAAAAATGTTTTAACTCCTGCTTTAAGAAAAGCTTTTGTTTCTCGCCCATGCCCTTAATATATCATCCCAGTGTTTTTCCCTCGACTGTCTCGAGACATCAGTTCTGAAACTCACCTGAGGTTAAATTAGTCACTAGCTCAGGTAATTGGGTACGGTAGAGGCAAGTGGCACACACCCGAGCAGTCGTTGAAGTTGTCAGGCCTCTGCCACCCTCCCTTGCTGATTTGGACAAGTTGGTGCGACGGTCAGTGTATTTGTCACTGTGTCAGCACTTCTGGAGCCATTCCTCCCAACCCTCTTAGGGCAATGCATTCATCTTTCTATTCATCTCTGGGTTGGAAGTCATTCATCATAGGAACGGAGGACTCCATCAATTATTCCAATGGGAAAGGGAGAAGGCCGAGAAGCTTTGAAAGGCAAATACATCTTGATTTAATTGGAATGCAGGTAGAAAGCACATTGGCACTAAGCAGATTTCCTGCTGAAAGAAAGAAAGGAGGGAAATCATCTCTGCCTCCTGATGCATATGGCGACTCACATTCATGGCCACAGATGGAGATTCTTTGAGGGTGGGGGTGTCCGGGTTAAGCAACACTTGTCTTTGTGACACACAATTCGCCTGGGGATTCTTTCAAAGGCGCGTGCACGACGGGACGGATTCATATAGCAATCGAAATAAAAATGCTAAAAGAATTCACTTTTAAACACACATTACATGATGCAAAAACACCACAGGTGCTACCGCCTGCTGGGCTGGTACTGGGTGATGGTGAGTGAAGGATGAATAGATGCCATTGATCATCAAACACAAAGGAGGCTGCAAAGAGAGTTCACTGAAATGGCTGACACATGGATTTCTCACCGCTTCTTAAGAATTAGCTGTGCTTGGGCAATCTCCCGAATGCAGCTCTTGAAGACAGCACAGAAGTGACAAGGTCCAGATTTAATCGGATGGATCCAATCAAGTTAGGCCTTTGTGGGTGCGCTGCAGTGGGAGTTCCTATAATCCCAAAGAATGGCTTGGCAGGATCGATGAGCTGGAGATTTCCTGTTTCATGTTTGGATCTTCTTTCATCACCGCTCATGTGTGCAGATGCCACCTTGCAGTTTCAGTCCATGAGTTTTTCTATTCGCTACACGGGAAGAAGTGGAAGCGATGAGTATCTACCGTGCTTTTTAATGCTTGGCAGTATGTTATTTCTGCTTGAGTTCTATCATGGACAGTTTTGCTGTCTAGCAGAAGGAGTGTGTGAGTTGATATGTGACCTTGCAGTGAATTTTAAAACTTTGCATCTTCTGTGATCTGTTATTTTGAATCTGTTATCTCTAGTATATCTCTAGTGTGTTACAAGGTTGTGGACAATTCAGAGTTGATGAATTGGCTCCCTTTCTATTCATGAGCTGGAATTTAAATGGGAAGTCAAGAAGTACACCGATCAGGCATTCCATTATGACCTTATATTGTGTTGGTCCCCTTTTTGCTGCCCAAACAGCCCTGACCCGTCGAGGCATGGACTCCTCTAGACCCCTGAAGGTGTGCTGTGGTATCTGACACCAATATGTTAACAGCAGTTCCTGTAAGTTGCGAGGCGGGGCCTCCATGGATCGGACTTGTCTGTTCAGCTCATCCCACAGATGCTCGATTGGATTGAGATCTGGGGAATTTGGAGGCCAAGTCAACGCCTCAAACTGGTTGTTGTGCTCCTCAAACCATTTCTGAAGCATTTGTGCTTTGTGGCGGCGCATTATCTGCTGAAAGAGCCACAGCCACAGGGAATACTGTTTCCATGAAAGGCTGGACATGGGCTCAACAATGCTTAGGTAGGTGGGACGTGTCAAAGAACATCCACATGGATGGAGGACCTAAGGTTTCCCAGCAGAACATTGCCCAAAGCATCACTGCCTCCGCCGCCACGCCTTCTTCCCATAATGCACCTGGTGCCATGTGTTCCCCAGGTAAGCCACGCACACGCACCCGGCCATCAACTGATGTAGAAGAACACGTGATCATCAGAACAGGCCGCCTTCTTCCATTGCTCCGTGGTCCAGTTCTGATGCTCACGGGCCACTGTTGGTGCTTTGGGCGGGGTCAGGGGTCAGCATGGGCACTGGTCAGCAACCATACACCACAAACTGAGATGCTCTGTGTATTCTGACCCCTTTCTATCAGAACCAGCATTAACTTCTTGAGCAGTTTGAGCTCCATTAGCTCGTCTGTTTGATCGGCCCACACGGGCCAGCCTTCACTTCCCACGTGGATCAATGAGCCTCAGCCGCCCATGACCCTGTGGCCGGTTCTCCACTGGTCCTCCATGACTCTGTGGCCGGTTCTCCACTGGTCCTCCATGACCCTGTGTCCGGTTCTCCACTGGTCCTTCATGACCCTGTGGCCGGTTCTCCACTGTTCCTTCATGACCCTGTGGCCGGTTCTCCACTGGTCCTCCATGACCCTGTGGCCGGTTCTCCACTGGTCCTTCATGACCCTGTGGCCAGTTCTCCACTGGTCCTTCATGACCCTGTGGCCGGTTCTCCACTGGTCCTCCATGACCCTGTGGCCGGTTCTCCACTGGTCCTTCATGACCCTGTGGCCGGTTCTCCACTGGTCCTCCATGACCCTGTGGCCGGTTCTCCACTGGTCCTCCATGACTCTGTGGCCGGTTCTCCACTGGTCCTCCATTAACCTTGGCCGGTTCTCCACTGGTCCTCCATGACTCTGTGGCCGGTTCTCCACTGGTCCTCCATGACCCTGTGGCCGGTTCTCCACTGGTCCTTCATGACCCTGTGGCCGGTTCTCCACTGGTCCTCCATGACCCTGTGGCCGGTTCTCCACTGGTCCTCCATGACTCTGTGGCCGGTTCTCCACTGGTCCTTCATGACCCTGTGGCCGGTTCTCCACTGGTCCTCCATGACCCTGTGGCCGGTTCTCCACTGGTCCTTCATGACCCTGTGGCCGGTTCTCCACTGTTCCTTCATGACCCTGTGGCCGGTTCTCCACTGGCCCTCCATGACCCTGTGGCCGGTTCTCCACTGGTCCTTCATGACCCTGTGGCCGGTTCTCCACTGGTCCTTCATGACCCTGTGGCTTGTTCTCCACTGGTCCTCCATGACCCTGTGGCCGGTTCTCCACTGGTCCTCCATGACCCTGTGGCCGGTTGTCCACTGGTCCTTCATGACCCTGTGGCCGGTTCTCCACTGGTCCTCCATGACCCTGTGGCCGGTTCTCCACTGGTCCTCCATGACCCTGTGGCCGGTTCTCCACTGGTCCTTCATGACCCTGTGGCCGGTTCTCCACTGGTCCTTTATGACCCTGTGGCCGGTTCTCCACTGGTCCTTCATGACCCTGTGGCCGGTTCTCCACTGGTCCTTCATGACCCTGTGGCCAGTTCTCCACTGGTCCTCCATGACCCTGTGGCCGGTTCTCCACTGGTCCTCCATGACCCTGTGGCCGGTTCTCCACTGGTCCTCCATGACCCTGTGGCCGGTTGTCCACTGGTCCTTCATGACCCTGTGGCCGGTTCTCCACTGGTCCTCCATGACCCTGTGGCCGGTTCTCCACTGGTCCTTTATGACCCTGTGGCCGGTTCTCCACTGGTCCTCCATGACCCTGTGGCCGGTTCTCCACTGGTCCTTCATGATCCTGTGGCCGGTTCTCCACTGGTCCTCCATGACCCTGTGGCCGGTTCTCCACTGGTCCTCCATGACCCTGTGGCCGGTTCTCCACTTGTCCTTCACTTTTGATAGAGACTGACCACTGCAGACCGGGAACACCCCACAAGAGCTGCAGTTTTGGAGATGCTCTGACCCAGTCCTCTAGCCGTCACAATCTGGCCCTTGTCAAACTCGCTCAAATCCTTACGCTTGCCCATTTTTCCTGCTTCTAACACATCAACTCTGAACACAAAATTTTCACAATCCATGAATGATTCACATTCTAACTCTGCATTCTTACCTAATTCCAAACATTCTGGATGCCACAATTGTATGTATGGGCCCATAAAAGAGAAGTCAGAAAAATAAATCTCCTGAAGCCTGTGACCAAACCACATCTGTATTTCGAGCTGAAAGCTTAAAGATATTTAATAAATAATGATTCAGACTTACTTTCCCTGTAAATGGGATGCAAGCCTACATTAAACAAATTAGAGTTGATTCATTTGCTTAATTGCAATACAGTCTGTAAACTTTTCAATAAACTACATTATAAAATACCTCCCAGTAAAAATAAATAAATACAAAATAAAACTCTAATGACTTCCAAGGCTGGTTGAGTATTTGTTTAGCCTCAGTACACAGAACACGGCTCGTGTTATTCTTGTTATGACAGGTGCTCCTTTAGGATGTTTTCTTCACACTGAGGAACTTCACATGCTATCTATACTTTATTAGACCTGTCAGGAATTGGAATTGGAAGAGGAGGTCACACCTTCAGGGGATAATATTTACACAGTTTATTACACATAAAATAAATTACATGAATGCATTTTGATTATTACAAAGCCACTGCACACCAAGGCTGTAACCATGTCTTGAACATCGGGAGAGACCAATTTTGTTAACATTTTTATAAAGCATAAAGAAACAGAACAGTGAACGAAATTATAGGTCTAGTTGGGAAATAATCCTTTTGGGACTATTTACAAACACATATTTGCATTAATTTGCGTCAAATATATTATAAGGCCCAAGATTCTTCGCATCAGTGAAAAAATACGTAGATCTGCTGATAACATTTGAATTTTCTAGTGGTCTGGTGGTAAAATATTTGTAAACCGTGTCAAAGGTTCCGGGTTCTAATCTGCCCTCATATAGTTATTTTTTTCTTCTTCATTAAAATCAATGTTCATCAATGATTGTATATTAATAGCAGCGACACGTTTGTGTGCATTTTGTTTTGTGATTTCACCAGAAAGAATGGAGTCTGTCTCCGCAACAGCATTAAATGAAATGTTAGATTGATGCGCTTGCCTGTGTGAAGAAAAAATAGAGAACGTAAACCCCGCCTACTTTGATTTGATTGGCCATCTCAATCATTTTGACATTGACGAGCACTGTTAGATCACTGAGACAAACCAGACTAAAATGTAATGTTTAAACCTTTTTTTTCATCCTAACAACAACATACAGAGCACTGCATCAAATCAATAAATATTGGGTTTGACCATTTCTAAGTATTGGGGGGGGGGGGGGGGGGGATGGGCTTAGGGGTAAAAAGCTCACCTTTAACATTATCTCTAGTTAAGCATTGACTTTTAACTTAATACATTGACTGTATTTTCAGTTGTTTATTTGAGCATTTTTAACATTGAATTCTCTGCTTTCGAGTAGAAAGCACACAGAGCCTTGCTGTGGATGTTTAATTGCTATATAATGTCAGAATATATAATTTTTTCATCTTTGTTTATTTATTGTTTATGCATTTCAGCGACAGCATGTTGAGTGAGCTTTGCTGTTTTTTTAGTCTGCTGCATCTGTCACTATTTAATATACAAATATGGATTTTCTGTCTACCGTAATGCTGCAGTTGTCGGATGCCAAGAAAATTACACCCTTCTCTAATTGTTCAGTTCAAATTCAGAATGAATTGGATGGTTAAACAGCTTTTCTTGTGTCACACGTCTCTGTATTTGATGAGGCGTTCTTCAAAATCTGACTCGTTCTTTACCTTACATGCCCCCATTTGTAGGGAGAAAAACCATTGTGCAGTTGCTAAGCCAATGTGACATTTTTGTCCCACTTACACCAGCTTGTGTTACAAACACAGTTAAGCAATTAACAAACTTCTCTGATAATTATTCTATAATTATGCTTCTGGATCCAGTTGTGTGTGAACTAGGGGTGTAACGGTACACGTATTCGTAGGACTTCCGGTACGGTGCACATGAACATATGAAGTATTCTGTCCATTTTATCATGAAATTCAAACAATAAAAGCCGTTTTGCCGCTCTTTAATGTGGCGTGACTGATCACTGTATATGTGAGTGAACGCGATCATCTCGTCATAGTCAAAGAATAAACATGAATGAACATCTGAAGGTATGTTGAGGATACGTCACAATTTACTGAAACGCATCATATGTGGTGTAATCGCTCAGTGTCTCAACGGTGAAAGACGTCAATAAAACAGCTTGAGAACAATGATCACGCAGCTTCACATTTACCTCAGAAGTCCTTCAGTGTCCACAGCTGTGAGTTCACTAGAGAAATCAACTCTTTCACTAAATATATGACCTGTATTAGCCATTATAGTCATTTCTACTGAACCTGTTACTCTTACTGTTAATGCAAAAACTGCCTTATGTGAAGTTGACATGTTTGCACACAATGTGTTATTTGAGTGTTGATTATTATATCTAAAAATAAATAGCAGCTGAACTTATGCTCATAGTTTGCGCTCTGCCCTTTAATATTATAGTAATGTGTGAGTAAGGTCTCACTATAGTTTACAGCATTATCTTTAAGACACTTTGAGTTATAATTGCATTCATTTAAGGGACAGACACAATTTGTTCAGTAAACACTGTTTAATACAACACTTTTTATGTTTAGTTTTCTGTCCCCTGCTATCCCGAACCGTTAGTTTTGTGTACCGTTACACCCCGAGCGTGAACATTGTATACAATGTACAAACTTATACCTTTCTGCAGCGAATTGTCTCTAAATCATCTATTTATCAATTTCGTGGATGGAATTAAGTGTATACATGAACCATCTACACAACTTATGTGGTTTTACTATATCCGCTCATGAAATATTTTCATCAACAGTGTGGAATAGAACCATAACTTCAGTTGAGAACAGAACTCGATGTGGCATGCACGGAGAAAGAGAAAAAAATAAGCCTCGTTAAAATTCAATTTTGGGCGTAGTCCTGAATGGTAATCACATTTGGGGTTTAATTTATTCTTTGACACTGATTAATTGCATAGAATTGCTGGAGCCATTTCCTGCTGTAAACGTCAATTAATTAGCCGACAACATTAGATGTGATAATTAATACAGTGGGTGCCACAGCATGGGCCCTGGATCCTTCACGGGTGGCCCTTTAGATGCCTGTGGCCGATGCAAACACCCCAATTTTCGGCATCTCCGGGGATGTGGAGGTATGATGAGTCGACTGAAAGAAGAACTTCTGTCTAGTTAAGGACATGGACAGCAGTGGTGGTGACAAACATCCGTTCTCCCTGCGGTCTTGCTGGTCTGGAGAACCCTTACTGATCACTGACATCAGTCTGAGTGGCAGTGATTCATTCCAGGGCACAAAGTCCCTCTCCCAAAGTCCCTCTCAATTAAAACGGCAGCATATGGGCCAGTGACCAGTAAAGCACAGAGGCTGCTATCTGCTCTGATGTCTGGAGATTCTGATAGAGACGTCCCTCAGTATGGCTGAGAGGGAAAGTGTGTCACCTTGATCTTTTAAGATGTGTCCGCTCCTCCTTGAGTGTCTATATTTGGAGCAGATAGATCCTCTTGATGGATAGTGTCCTGTTGGCCAAATTGTTTGCAGTGTTAATTTGTTTGCATGACTTTTTGACTCAATCGCAGATGTATGCTTCCTACATGTATGCTAATTTAAAAGGCAGTAAAACTCAGTCAGACAAAATATGTCTTAAATGTCACCAGAAACATTTGACTATGCTTGTGTTTTCACATATTTACACCTCACGGCTTCATTGACAGCACACAATAACACAGCATGCAAACTGTCATTTCATTTCACATGCGCTCTGCTGCTGAAAATGTGATATCTTGGTGTCCCCTATAATTTGAAAGAAAGTTAAAGTTCTAAAGAAAAGTTCTCACATCAGCGGTTTAATGAGTTGCCTGACTTGAATGAAAAAGAGGATTTGTATTATATATATCAGTGGTGTTGGTGGTGTTTTAAAATTTCATTTCTGTACGTTTTTTTTATGACAGTGAAAATAACATTTTCTTAGCGATGGATGATATTTACAGCTAACTGCAAAATAGTGATATATTCTATTTACTCCATGTAGAAAGTAGCAGTTTTTTGCTATATGCGTTGCAATAATAGTAATTACATGCATATATACTTTATTTTGACAGATACACACTATTTGCACTTCAGTGTTGTGTAAATTAACAGGATGCAATAATAACATAGAATGTAAATGATTATATTTATTAAAATTATTAAATGGATGTCACCTTAATGGGACAAAAAAGCCCTCCCTAAACCGACCCCTGACCCTACTCAAGAAATTGCTTTTATTATAATTAAACATTTCGTTAGGCACTTATTTCCACTTTTCGAACATTTTCTTCATTTTTATTGAGAGTAAATGCCTTTCTGATGTGATGTGTGATGGAAAAGGGAGAAGAGCGAGCTCTGCAAAAGGCGATTTGAACCCGGGTCGATCGCGTCAAAACCAAGATCCTTAAGCCTTACGCTACTTGACTACACCACTGAAGATGTGGAAATATTAGCATTTTTTTTAAATATTGTTTGTCTCAAACAGACATTGTTAGGCGGAGCTAGTGCGAATAGCACTTGCCAACAAGGCACACTATTTGCACTTTGTGTGAAATAGACACTCCATTTTTTTATGTATCAAATGTATGTTCATGTTACACTTATTTGTTTTGTGGTTAAATAAACACCATTTAAATAAAGACAGACCAAATACATTATATTTTGTATTTTCACACTAATAATGTTCTATTCATTAAAACCAAGTATAAATTTGATCAATTTTGATCAAGCATCATCAAGCTTGTACACACTGTCTCAGACATACCTTTAATTTCCCCAAGCTGATTGCTCGCTAAAAAACACCACAGTCGTCATGTTTTCAGGCCATTTCAAGTTTAATTTTGATGTTACATAAAGTGGGGAAATTAGTTGTTTACTTACTTATTAATAAGTCTTCCCATAACGCCATCCTCGTCTTCATTTGGGCAGATACCAGAACACGCACAAAAACAAGAGGCGGGATTTATCGCTCAGACCAATCATATCCATTGGCATGCCTCCCTCTGTAACTTCACCTGCTGGTGTCGCTGTTGGACAATGTTACTTTATAAAAACGAGTGACTTCGACACTCTTTAACGTCACATTTTGTAATATTTGCGATGTTTTATTTTTGTAATATAATTTTTTGTTCTGGCACAATATGGCTGGCCGTCGCATCATCCAGGTGGAGCTGCACATTGGTGGTGTTTGAGGAGATCCCCCCCCCCCCCCCCCCCGCCCCCCCTCCATGTAATGCGTTTTGAGTGCCTAGAAAAGTGTTGTATAAATGTAACAAATATTATTATTTATTATTAGAACATCACACTCCCTCCACCGGCTTGCCTTCTTCCCATAGGGCATCCTGGTGCCATGTGTTCTCCGGGTAAACGGCACATTTAAGAATATTTAATAATCATTAATCTTACCATTAAAAACGACTTGTTTGTGTAACTTAATGTAGGTTGATTCACTCATTTTACATGTATCTATTTTTTCACTGTGTAACTGTGTAACTTTTTTTGTTTGTTCTTAGCTAAAAACACTTAGTTATTTCAAAAATATATGTGCTCATTAATGTATATTTACTTCTTTCAAGTAATAAAGTATTCTCGTAAGTTTATAATATGCCATTGAAAATACATACGGGTGAGGGTTCGAATGCGGGTCGCCATGTTGCCCCTCCATCTTGAAAGTACATTAGCCAAAGAGGGACATACCCGTAAATTCAAGCTTCGCCTTTGGCGTTTTAACACTCGATGGCTCCGTGTCGAATGTGGACGAGGTCGAACTGGAAGCCATGTTAATCTTGGACTAAATCGGCCACCGTAGGAGTTAAAACGAAATCGGAATTGAGAGGAACAGAAACTAAAATTCACTGGATGGTCATATACCAGTTCACCACTAGATGGGGGAAAATATCACACCGTGTAGCTTTAAGCTTTTTATTTGTACCTGTGCTGAGATTGAGTCAGCTTTACAGCTTTACCGTTATTAGATAAGCCTGTTGCCGTTTTAGGTACATCCCAATGTTCAATCATTTCCCTGTAGTCATCCGTTCCTCCGCTCATCCAAGAGTGAACTCGGTGCAGCTATTAATGGGGTTTCATGAGCCATATGATATCTTCTACCAGTGGTTGTCACTATGAATCTCCCAGCGAGAGGATGTTAAACAGGGAGATTCTCCCACGCCATCGTGAGTTATGGGCTGTCGCCCCACTGTTTAGCGTGTAGAGAGCGAACAATTTGATATTGAGATTTTCTCTTGTCTTGTCCCTTTGATATATGTCTGACAGTGTGCGTGTGCGTGTACATTTGTTCAGCCCTTGTCAACGAATGTATACTAGTATGTGTTTATTTAAGGCTTGTTTTCTTGTGCTCACTTTCATATTCAAATGGTAGCGTGGGCCTTGATTGTCTGCCTGCATGCCTGATCATTCCTCGCTAATGATGCCACCACCCAAAGGCACCCGGCAGAATGGCAAAGATGACTACAGCCTCTGAACTTGTGTTTGTTATGTGAAGTTCAGTCATATTAATCATTCTGTCAGACAATGAGAGCAAGGCGCCCATGGGGTAAAAATGAGACATGGCCCTCTGAAGCCGAGGGTTTTAGCAGAGTTAAAAGAAAAGAGGGGCTGTGCGTTTGACGCTTGTTATTATTTATCCAAACTCTGACGTGCGCTTCACTGACACTGCCGCACTCTACAGGGGCACACGCCGTTTCTCTTTTAGGTAGTTTTAAGTGGAAACTGCACAAGGTGAGGATAGTGCAAGAGCAGCGCATTTAGAAGCTTATTCATCACATTTGTGCTCCGTGTCAAAAAGCCTTCTGCCCCAGAGAGCAGGGAGCATGTGGA
This sequence comes from Gobio gobio, assembly GCF_949357685.1. Lineage (NCBI taxonomy): Eukaryota > Metazoa > Chordata > Actinopteri > Cypriniformes > Gobionidae > Gobio > Gobio gobio. The sequence continues at coordinate 3,374,264 of NC_137102.1, read as the reverse complement.
TATTGAGGTGTGATGCTCCAAACGAATCGGGCTCTTTGTTCAACTGTGTGTGAGTGTTTTAAATGTACGAAACAATTATTAAAAAAAAAAACGTATTGTAAATAATTGATTCATAATTAAGAATAATTAAGAAGTTGTTTTCCAGGTTTCATGAATTCAGAATGGGCCGACTGATTCAAGCTGATAGAAGAGCAACTTTGACTGAAATAACCACTCGTTACAACCGAGGTCTGCAGCAAAGCATTTGTGAAGCCACAACACACACAACCTTGAGGCGGATGGGCTACAACAGCAGAAGACCCCACCGGGTCCAACTCATATCCACTACAAATAGGACAAAGAGGCGACAATTTGCTCAAGCTCACCAAAATTGGACAGTTGAAGACTGGAAAAATGTTGCCTGGTCTGATGAGTCTGGATTTCTGTTGAGACATTCAGATGGTAGAGTCAGAATTTGGCGTAAACAGAATGAGAACATGGATCCATCATGCCTTGTTACCACTGTGCAGGCTGGTGGTGGTGGTGTAATGGTGTGGGGGATGTTTTCTTGGCACACTTTAGGCCCCTTAGTGCCAATTGGGCATGGTTTAAATGCCACGGCCTACCTGAGCATTGTTTCTGACCATGTCCATCCCTTTATGAGCACCATGTCCCCATCCTCTGATGGCTACTTCCAGCAGGATAATGCACCGTCACAAAGCTCCAATCATTTCAAACTGGTTTCTTGAACATGACAATGAGTTCACTGGACTAAAATGGCCCCACAGTCCCCAGATCTCAACCCAATAGAGCATCTTTGGGATGTGGTGGAACGGGAGCTTCGTGCCCTGGATGTGCATCCCACAAATCTCCATCAACTGCAAGATGCTCTCCTATCAATATGGGCCAACATTTCTAAAGAATGCTTTCAGCACCTTGTTGAATCAATGCCACGTAGAATTAAGGCAGTTCTGAAGGAGAAAGGGGGTCAAACACAGTATTAGTGTGTGTTCCTAATAATCCTTTAGGTGAGTGTATATCGGTGTTTGTGTAGTAGTAGTAGTAGTAGTAGTAGTAGAAGGACCTTTTAGTGGGTGGATATATTAGGCCGCAAGTGAACATTTTGTCCTCAAAAGTTGATGTGTTAGAAGCAGAAAAAGCTACTGCACTGTAAAAAAATCAAACTTATGTTTTGTATGACAAATTCAGCTTTTAAAGTTTATTCAACTATTCAACATGAAAAAAGTTTGTACAACTAATTGACCCTAAGTTGAGAAAACTCAAAAATGTTCTACAGCTGGTTGCCTTAAACGTTTAAGTTTTCTCAACTTTTTTTTTTTTACTGTGTGCACGGTTTTATAAATCCGAATATTTCTGTGCGTACGCACGTCCTATGTTTCATCCGTACGCCACTTTTGACGCAAATCCTACACAAAGTTTTATAAATGAGGCCCCAGGTCATAGAATACTAGGTCATGATTTAGTGCATTTACATTTACATTTATGCATTTGGCAGACGCTTTTATCCAAAGCGACTTACATTGCATTCAAGGTATACATTTTACATTTTGTCAGTTCTTGCTTTCCCTGGGAATCGAACCCATGACCTTGGCGTTGCTAGCGCCATGCTCTACTGTTTGAGCTACAGGAAAGCCCTAGTGCTGGGCAAACGATTAATCGTGATTAATCGCATCCAAAATAAACGTTTGTGTTTACATAAAATATTTGCGTGTACTGTGTATGATTATTTTGTATATATAAATTTGACAGTTTGGCCATTTTTTATTATTCAGAAGGACTCGTCCCCGAAAGTCTGTGGTGTTACGGCGCTGGTATGTTAGCATGCACATGTAAACACACTCATTAAGAATCAGAGAATGTCCCGCTCATTAAGACCAAAGGCTTTGAGCTGATGATGTAGTGTCTCCAGCACATGTGCTCTGTTTATAATGGGATTCCTCCTATCAACACCTTACAGATATTATGAATTCATTATGTCTGCAAATCCATCATTGGTATGTTAGCGCTGGTCTAAAATGACAGAGTAAATCCGCGATAATGTCAAGAGGAATTAATTTTTACAGACTGAACAGAATGCTTATGGTTTTGTAGATATGTCAGATCAGGTTTAGAAAGCAATATGCTGTAATGCCCAAGCTGAATGTTGCAGACCAGATATGCTTTCATTTTGTGCGATCAGCCAGATGTGCTATATATTAAGGTGGGGTTAAATTGAAACATGGCTGTGTATTCCCTAGATGGCAAGGCGCGGCTGACAGTTGCTGTAGGAGACGAGATGATTGATTATACACCGCCTGCTCAACATATGGCGATATGTGAGATTTTAGCTCACAGGGTAACCACGGGTAGAAAAGCAAAGCCTTATATGTTAAAAAGAGTTGGAAGATAAATGAAGAATGCCACAGTGGATTTCGTTTACACAAATCTGCTGAGCTCTGTCTTCTAATAATAATTCTGTGGTTATCCTCTTTGTCTAGGAATCTTTTGACATAATCGTCAAGTACATTTTATTTTCATTCTTTAAGATAATCCACCAATATTAGCAAGTGTGATTTTTTTCTCAATGTGTAGAAATGTATCAGAAATCCTGTATTATTCAGTGCTTTCTTTTCCTGGACTCATTTTTGAACTGACTGTTTGCGCCTCATTTCATTTTGTGTAATCCAAATACTGTGATTTTCAAAAAAACAGCGGATCACGGCGCATTTTAGCAGCGATGCAGTCAGGCGCTGATGAAAAGCAGAGAATGTGCCCAATTGAGCAAGGTTAGGATTAGCAAACACTTTTCCAAAAATCATTTCATACAGGGATTGTCAGTGTATTAAAGGATTCATACCTTTACACTGCAACTGTCAACACAACACAAAGCAGAACCAGTGCAAGATCCTGATATCATCATATCGTTTAGTTTCGTAAAAAAAATTTTTTAAATACAATGTGTGGGCTTTAGTCCATGTGTGTTAAATTTGAGGTTATTAATATGCTAGTGAACTCCTAAAAGTAGGGGCATAACCAGGGCCGGACTGGGACACAATTTCAGGCCGGGAAATCCTACGCCTATCCAGGCCATCTTATGTACCCAAATCCCATTTTTTTCCCTAAATAATTAAAGGCTTACTCTTGAACGGTACCCTCACTTCCCTTTTCCTTTTCTTAATTTTCCCTAATATCTCTCTGTTTCTCACTTCCACCAGGAAGTGTTCACTTCATCAGCCTCATACACTAAGTAAAGAGGAGTACTAGTGTTATTGGAAATATATATATATATATATATGTGTGTGTGTGTGTGTGTGTGTGATGGGTAGGTTTAGGGGCAGGGGCAGTGTGTGTGTGTGTGTGTGTGTGTGTGTGTGTGAGAGTGTGTGTGTGTGTGTGTGTGTGTGTGTGCGTGTGGGCATGTTTTTGTGAAATATCAGGACACAAATGTGTATAATGACATGGGTATTACAAAAAGAGGGTGAAATATGAGGACGTTCCCCATGTCCTCACTTTTCAAAATGCTTATAAATCATAAAGAACAAGGTTTTTTTTCACAGAAAGTGAACTGCACAGTCTCCTGTGAGGGTTAGGTTTAGGGGCAGGGGCAGTGTGTGTGTGTGTGTGTGTGTGTGTGTGTGTGTGTGTGTGTGTGTGTGTGTGATGGGTAGGTTTAGGGGCAGGGGCAGTGTGTGTGTGTGTGTGTGTGTGTGTGTGTGTGTGTGTGTGTGTGTGTGTGTGTGTGTGTGTGTGTGTGTGTGTGTGTGTGTGTGTGTGTGTGTGTGTGTGTGTGTGTGTGTGTGTGTGTGTGTGTGTGTGTGTGTGTGTGTGTGTGTGTGCTTTTCTCGTACCTGTTTCTTCTTCACCTGTCGGTTTTTCTGGTCTCCACCTTGGTGCAAATCATCCACCTTATTGTAATTTGTTTACAGAGAATCTACATCTACTATATTAATAAAAATCTAAGTATTATATTTATGACCAAATGTTGTTTTTCTCTTAAAATTACTTAAATATCCAAAATTTTGCAACACTATATTTCATTTAAAAAAAGTTGTTCTTATTTTTCTTCTACTCCCTGCCTGGCTGAATCTGATGTGTGATCTCTGCACCACAGATAGTGCTAGGTTGACTATCTTCACCTTCATTTGATAAAAAAATAAAAAAACAAGTTTTAAACCTTACAAATGGGCAGACATGATTTTCTAAAATGTACCAATAATAAGTACCCAGTACCTACCATATCAATGTGAATATTTGCCTGCTACATTACTAATGTACCTTTACACTTAATAATATTAATCTCCTTTAGCACACAGTATTTTGAGTGACGTTAGTGATAGGGGCTAACAGATCAATACTAATTTAACAAAGAAAACAGTTCAATATTTACAGATGAAACTGACCTGGATTTGATTCCTCCCGGTTCTCCCGATGGCCAATCCAGGCCTGGGCACAACCTAACGCGGGGTTAGTTGTAACGCACATGGTTTAAAACTCTCCACACATGCCAGCATGACCAAACTTACTGTTCACACCAGACGCGATATTCGCGCGTAGTTGGACACGTGAACATTTTGAGTTTACTCGCTTCATTCGCGCGTGACATTCACTTCACAACAGATGTGAATTTGCGTCATGGAAGGGGCTTCTGCTTCTGCTCCAGTCTTGTTGTGAAATGGCTGACATGAAATTCTTTTAAAATGCATGCGAAACGCGCCGCATAATGTCTATTCGCATCTTTGCATTGTCTTAACATTAGTGGTGTATTTACAAGTTTCCATATCAACACTATATACAGAAAAAAATGCACCAAAATTAAGAACTCTTTGGAAGATATCACTGAACATTTATTTAACCTTTGCAAAAGTACATTTCCTACTAAAGTTAATTTTTCATCTTTTGTGTTTATTTAAAATGAGACAAATCTGATATTATTGTAATCTTATATCTGTTATTTAAGATCTGATCTAACAGCAGAAGACACGAGCCGCGGTTAATCCCAGTGGAGCAGGCGGGGCATGTTGTCACAATGAGCCCCTATTAGAACTATGATATTATATTCTATACTTTTATGAATTCTATTGAGAAACCATGAGAAAGAGGAGAGTAAAGACTGAGAGGCAGTGTTCGGAAATGATTAATTATTATAATGTTTTGATCTTTGATGTGTTTTGAGGTGCGTTTGTTGTCAAACTCCATTTTTTTTAATTATTATTAAAAAATTACTATTTTATTTGAAAAAGTTAATAATTGTATTTTATTGACACAATGTTTTAGTTTGTTATATATATCTTTGTATTAGATCAGAGAGCATTTTAACCCTCTGGTCCTCTTTGTTTTGGAGTCACTCTTGGCTTCTTGGCAGTCAAAAGTGACCAGAGCCTTAACATTTTACTTTCTTTCCCCCCAGGAAAACCAATATAATATATTTTAGTTCAATAATATTTTGTGATTATTATTTGTAATTCTGAGGGTATTGTATGATACTATGCAATAATTATACATTTTTTATAACCTATTTTTCCCCATTGAAAAATAATAGACATTTCTTTTCTCATATATTTACATAGATTAGTGCCATCTAGTGGGAGTAATACAAGAAAAACTGATGTAATGCCAAGTTTTTGCCACTTGATTCCTAAGGCTTATTCTCTAGTGTTTTTAGACATAAATACTTATTTTTATTAAGTTGTGGATTTGGATTAATACTTAGACATTCTTAAAGACTACTTTTTGTCAAGGTTTAAATTTTTTGTTTGAAATGTTCATTTGAAGTGTCAGTTTTTGCATAATTTTACTACATTCAAACCTGAGCAGAGAGGAGAACATCTTGTTACATCAAAATTAAATTTTACCATATTGATACAGACACACCAGTAAATTTGTGAGTGTATAATATTGTGGTTTGTGTGTGTGTCTGTGAGGGTGTTTACGTGTGTGTGTGTGTGTGTGTGTGTGTGTGTGTGTGTGTGTGTGTGTGTGTGTGTGTGTGTGTGTGTGTGTGTGTGTGTGTGTGTGTGTGTGTGTGTGTGTGTGTGTGTGTGTGTGTGTGTGTGTGTGTGTGTGTGTGGACTGGTAATCCCTACATTATGGGGACAAAATGCCCCCAAAAAGATGGCAATATCCGAAATCCTCATCCTTGTGGTGACATTTTTAGGTCCCCATGAGGAAAACATCTTATAAATCAGACTAAGTGATGTTTTTTGACAATGTAAAAATGCAGAATGTCTCCTGTGATGGGTAGGTTTAGGGGCAGGGGCAGTGTAGGGGGATAGAATATACGGATATAGAACATTACGCCTATGGAAAGTCCCCATAAAACATGAAAACCCAACGTGTGTGTGTGTGTGTGTGTGTGTGTGTGTGTGTGTGTGTGTGTGTCTGTTTTGCGCTCTTGATATTTAGAGTGGAACTTCTTCCTTGCAGGTTTTATTTTTTGCAATAACTGGCTTTATTTATTTTTTTTATTATTGATTTTATTTCACACATTTGCCAAAACCCTTTAACATATCCGAATCATGTCCATGAGTGTTTCGTGTATTTACATAGCTTATGCGACAAAAGTCACTTAGTGTCATCCCATTCAGATGAAAAAAATGTCAAAAGGTAAACTTTGACCAAAGAGGACCTGTCATTTGGTCATGTTATAATGTACTCCACCTATGGGGCATGTTGTCACATTTCACTTCCATTCTTTCGGGGTAAATCTATAAAAAAGTATACACTGTATTAATGAAACAAAACCACATAATTGTACTAGACGTGTGAAATTAATGTGGGGAAAAATTAATACACTGAACCTGATTTACACAAACTGAGAAAGTCCAAAAGATAAATGCATTTAACACTTAAAATCTTTCTCTTCCAAGACAACAGATCCAATATATTGATGAACAAGGAGCAATCTCTTCTATATATCACTCCCCAACCTACTGTTTGAAATCCATGAACTTGTCAAGCAGTTGCTTTGAGTCTTAAATTGGGTCTTATATTTGTTATTAACACATGACTGTTTCTCGTCCTCTGTATTTTTTTTTAGGAATGGTAAACTACAGTGAGGTCACTGGTTACCCACTGGTTCAGCACTGGAAGCTACGCTCCATTATGTACCATGTGAAGCTCAATCAGTGGACCCTCTCCCAAGGTAAAACACCCTCACTCTTCTTCCATTTACTGAATTTACAACAAACACTTGTACAGCACATCCTGTCGTTTGGAAGAGGCTTCAGGCTAGCTGGCCAGAACATCTTTTGGTCTGGTAGACCGGAGTGATCTCTGCGTGGAGCCCTCACTGTGACAGATCAGGGTTGGGTCGGTAGTGAAGCAAAACTCAATAGCAGTAAATATGACTGCCTGGTGAGAAAGAGGCGGTTCTCAGTGCTGTGTTGATCCCAGATGGCGAGTGTTTAAAATCGGGAGTCTGTATTTTTTTGCACTATCCTAGCTTAATATATTCAGAGAGAGCCAAAAGAAAGCCACCTGTAGAGGTAAAACACTGCTATCAAACATTACTCTGTTTAAGCATTATGACACAGTAAAGCCTTGTGCTCACCGAGACGATTATTGGGTGCGCTTATCGCCAGCGTTTTTCACGTCTTTATGTTCATACCCAAGAGATTTCATTGGTGCAATGTGACAATTCACCTTCTGACAGTAGATGGCGCTTTTGATTTGGTTTGATTGCTTATAAAATAGGATTTGATGGAAACTCACTGCTGAATTCCTCTCCATAAAAACTCCCTCTTATCGAGATTGTTGTAGTCTCTGTGGCGTTTTTCCTACAGTTTTTTTTTAGTTCAGACACCATAGAGACCAGAAGCTCTACATTCATCTAGCCTCATCTTCTCCTTCGTCAGTGTGTGCTCGGCAAGACCGTTTTGAGCTTGAGCGCCACCAAGTTGTGTTTTTTGTAACTTCAGCAGCTCCAGGCACGTGATCAAAGGCGTCAATCTCATTGGTCGGCCATTTTTTAATATGCCGCGCCAAACCAATAAACCAACCCGAGGCTTTTAAAAAAAATGTGCACACTCAACGGTAAACGTCGGTAAACGTCGACGATAAACGCGTGCCATCATTGTCCCGGTTAGACTGGGTAAACCCAGCCCGATCTGCCGGCGATTTGATTTCGCCCTGCAGCTCAGGCTGGAAACCTGTACATTGTTCATCCCCCTGGTGCGCTATTGGCAGGTTTAACACAATGACGGATAGAGAAGCGATGGATCGTTGGTCTGATTGGTTGAAGAACTATCCAATTGCGTACAAAGTCATTTGAACTACGCCCGTTGATCACGCCTCTTGTGTTCTGATTGGTTAAAGGACTGTCCAATTGCGTACAAAGTCATTTGAACTACGCCCGTTGATCACGCCTCTTGTGTTCTGATTGGTTAAAGGACTGTCCAATTGCGTACAAAGTCATTTGAACTACGCCCGTTGATCACGCCTCTTGTGTTCTGATTGGTTGAAGGACTGTCCAATTGCGTACAAAGTCATTTGAACTACGCCCGTTGATCACGCCTCTTTTGTTCTGATTGGTTAAAGGACTGTCCAATTGCGTACAAAGTCATTTGAACTACGCCCGTTGATCACGCCTCTTGTGGTCTGATTGGTTGAAGGACTGTCCAATTGCGTACAGAGTCATTTGAACTATGCCCGTTGATCACGCCTCTTGTGGTCTGATTGGTTGAAGGACTATCCAATTGCGTACAAAGTCATTTGAACTACGCCCGTTGATCTCGCCTCTTGTGGTCTGATTGGTTGAAAGACTGTCCAGTTGCATACAGAGTCATTTGAACTATGCCCATTGATCACGCCTCTTGTGTTCTGATTGGTTGAAGGACTGTCCAATTGCGTACAGAGTCATTTGAACTATGCCCATTGATCATGCCTCTTGTGTTCTGATTGGTTGAAGAACTGTCCAATTGCGTACAGAGTCATTTGAACTATGCCAGTTGATCACACCTCTTGTGTTCTGATTGGTTGAAGGACTGTCCAATTGCGTACAGAGTCATTTGAACTATGCCAGTTGATCACACCTCTTGTGTTCTGATTGGTTGAAGGAATGTCCAGTTGCATACAGAGTCATTTGAACTATGCCCATTGATCACGCCTCTTGTGTTCTGATTGGTTGAAGGACTGTCCAATTGCGTACAGAGTCATTTGAACTATGCCCATTGATCACGCCTCTTGTAGTCTGATTGGTTGAAGGACTGTTCAATTGCGTACAGAGTCATTTGAACTATGCCAGTTGATCACGCCTCGTGTGGTCTGATTGGTTGAAGGACTATCCAATTGCGTACAGAGTCATTTAAACTATGCCGTTGATCACGCCTCTTGTGTCTGATTGGTTGAAGGACTATCCAGTTGCGTACAGAGTCATTTGAACTATGCCAGTTGATCACGCCTCGTGTGGTCTGATTGGTTGAAGGACTATCCAATTGCGTACAGAGTCATTTAAACTATGCCCGTTGATCACACCTCTTGTGGTCTGATTGGTTGAAGGACTGTCCAATTGCATACAGAGTCATTTGAACTATGCCAGTTGATCACGCCTCTTGTGTTCTGATTGGTTGAAGGACTGTCCAATTGCATACAGAGTCATTTGAACTATGCCAGTTGATCACGCCTCTTGTGTTCTGATTGGTTGAAGGAATTGACCAATTGCATACAGAGTCATTTGAACTATGCCAGTTGATCACGCCTCTTGTGTTCTGATTGGTTGAAGGACTATCCAGTTGCGTACAGAGTAATTTGAACTATGCCCGTTGATCACACCTCTTGTGTTCTGATTGGTTGAAGGACTGTCCAATTGCATACAGAGTCATTTGAACTATGCCAGTTGATCATGCCTCTTGTGTTCTGATTGGTTGAAGGAGTATCCAATTGCGTACAGAGTCATTTGAACTATGCCCGTTGATCAAACCTCCTGTGGTCTGATTGGTTGAAGGACCGTCCAATTGCGTACAGAGTCATTTGAACTATGCCCATTGATCACACCTCTTGCAGTAGAATATACAGAGCAGATCCCCAGACCAATGTTCAATCTTAAATTGAGCTTGGTCTGGTGATAGCCAGACAACGTCCCAGTGTGAACAAGCCTTGACTCAATCAGTGGTGTGAGTTTGGGGGTGGGACTATATATTTTTTACCAACCAATTGCAGATTTTTTCCAATTCTGTGACTCTAGTGGTGCCGAAATTACGCACTTTGGCGTCAAGGAGGTCAGTCGCAAACCTTCAAAGATGGATAAAGTTGGCATAATTTTTGTCTCTTTAGTTGTATTTTGGCCTGATATTTTCACTGTGAGTGCATTTGCTTCATTTGTTTAATGAACGCTCTATATTTAATGAGCAGATGTCAGATCGCAAGTGCAGTTCTATAAGAGATACTCCCTATTAATGAATGGCCTGAATGGCCTTTAAAATTTGATTTCCTTGCTCTTATTGCTTGCACCAGTTCCCTCCCTTCTCATCCCATTACTATTAAAGGATTCATTTTTCATATGACTGAGAAGTGGGGGTTTTGCTTTTTCAATTCTTTTACCACTTTTTTTCCCCCTGCCTTTTCCGAATCTTCTCACTTGAGGTCATTTTGCGAACCTGGACATGACGGTCATGAGAGAAAGCTGAATATGGCGAAGGCCTTTCTATTTCTATTTCTTGGCCAAGTTATTAAAACCTCATTGTTTTGAAACATTGGACCATTCTTTGAATACCCACATTACATTTTTTATTCAATTAAAAACATACTAGAGTTCTGCTGTCTACCAAATGTTTTACTTTTACAAAAGTGCGTGCAAACAAATACTTTATATTCTAAAGTACCGCAGGGAATGTTAAATTCTATGACTAAAAGCTTACATTTAATTTTCTGATGGATCTTCTGTGTTGTCAGACATCAACCTACACAAAAGCACTCGATACCTCTACAAGGCCTTGTTGTTTATCCTTCCTTTGTTTCCCCAGATAGCATTTCACTGACAGATCACGTGTTCACTCGTTCTCTTTCCACATTCTTTGCTTTGCCGTTTTAATTATGCACTGTAGTATGTGTAACTGTGTTAAAAATCCCCGTTTGACAATAAAGCTTTGAATCCTTCAGGCAAATTGTAGCTGCACTGAAAATCACCATTTAATAGTAAAGCGTTGTACTCCTCAATACATTTAGAATCTTTTCTCTCTTGTTTGGTCTATTATGCAGCTTCTGCTTTTTAATTGAGATGTGAAATTGAATTTAAAGTTTGATGTGATTCTCTGAAGCCTCCGTCTTTTATCTTTCTTCTTCAGTGTTCAGTTCAGCGGTTCATTCTCTGGATGGTGCCACCCTGCGCAGTGACTTTGTGTCCATTTTAAAAGAGTTTGGCAACCATTTTATCCAGGAGGCAGTGTATGGCTTTGAGGAATCCTGTACCATATGGTATCCCAACAAGCAAGTCCAACGCCAGCTGTGGTTGGAATATCAGGATATCAGCAAAGGTAAGCTATACAAATATATGAATTTAAAAGATTGAATTTGCTGGTTTAGATTATATTATTCATATTGCATCTCATTCACTAATAATAAAGGGTAATAATCTTTTATCTAATTATCTTTTTATCTTATTTACTTATAGCAAGTAACCCTACAATATGTATTATTGTTATGTATGTAAAATTTGAGTTAGTTCAAAATGTTATCCTAAAGGTAGAATACATGTAAATATTATCTTATTGATAAATCATATTTTCTGCATGAAGTTTTACTCAAGGTTACCCAGTATCAGTGAATGAGAGCCATTGTTTTTATACTTTAGGATGCACCTTTTATTTCATTTTATGAGAAACACCTTTTAATTTTATGAGGTGATAAACAGAGCAAATATATTTTGCCTATCCATAAATTATGCTAAACATAGCAAAATAATGAATATGTATACATTACTAAATAAATAATATTTTTTTAAAGACTATTGTCTAGATATGCATATAGTAGTTTACCTATCCATAAATTATGCTAAACTTAGTATAAATCATATTTATACATAACTAAATAAATAATATTATTAATGCAACGGCCATAAAAAAAAAGTTTGCTCAGTGTAAATATGATCTTATTGATAAATCATGTTTTCTGCATGAAGATGCATTGGTTTTTACACAAGGTTACCCATTATCAGTGGATGAGAGCCATTGTTTTTTATGCTTTAGGATGCAACTTTTCATTTTATTTTATGAGAAACAACTTTTAATTTTATGAACAGAGCAAAAATATTTAGCCTATCCATAAATTATGCTAAACTTAGTGAAATGATTGATATTTATTCATAACTAGATAAATATGAATATTAATGCAACAGTCGTTTAAAAAAAAAAAGGCCATTGTCTAGATATGCAGATAGTAGTTTGGCCCGGTGCACCCAAAGTATGGTTTTGTCAGAATATAAACTCCATTTTGGAGAGGATGTGGACAGGAGCTCAGGAAGTAAAACTCAACACAGCCCTTGGGAGTTTGGTCACATCTGTTCAGCCAATAAAAGGGGGCAAGGGCAGATGTGAGAAGGCTGGCTGGCTGGATAAAGCTGAATGCAGGCCAGCGCTGCTCCGTACTCAGGAGGCCCCTGGGCAGGCTCACCTAGTTTTTATGCTTCAGCTCCACTCAGCTGAGCCCGTATATATGTACAAGGTCGGGAAGGACAGAACTTATTTGGAGAGACAACAGACGAGTGACGTTAACAGACAAAGCATGGGCTAGACGTCTATACATTGATTCAGCCATGATGGTTTTAGGTTTCTATGCTTATGGCTAGTATATCGACAACATGCCCTTGGGCATTCATGAAATAGCAGTGGTGTGAGCATGACAAAAATGCATTGTGAGACACAGGCATTTCTTCGGAAACCGTGAAATATGCACAGAGGTCGTCCTACAAGGCATGCTAGAGGCCTCGAGCTGTACTCTTCTATTCTTAAAGGATTAGTTCACTTTTGAATAAACATTTGCTGATAATTTACTCACCCCCATGTCATCCAAGATGTCCATGTCTTTCTTTCTGCAATGGGCTTCAATGGGCTCCAAACGGTTCAAGGTCCAAATGACAGTTTCAGTGCAGCTTCAAAGAGCTTTAAACGACACCAGACGATGAATAAGAGTCTTATCTAGCCAAACCATCAGTTTCTGCGAGAAACCGAGCAGTATTTATGCTATTATTTTACCTCTTAACAGACGAACGTGATCATTTCTGAGCTCCGACATAACTTCCGCTAAGTGAGGTCAAAATACGAGCGTGGTCATAGATGTATACGTAGATGCCTCATTAGCGCTTGCACAGTAGAATGAGGCATCTACGATCGATATTTCTATGACCAAGCTCGTATTTTGACCTCACTTAGTGGAAGTTATGGCGGAGCTCAGAGATGATCACGTTCGTCTGATAAGAGGTAAAATAATATCATAAATACTGCTGGGTTTCTCGCAGAAACTGATGGTTTGGCTAGATAAGACTCTTATTCATCATCTGGTGTTGTTTAAAGCCCTTTGAAGCTGCACTGAAACTGTCATTTGGACCTTGAACTGTTTGGGGCCCATTGAAGTCCATTATATGGAGAACAATCCTGGAATGTTTTCATCACAAACTTTAATTTCTTTTCGACTGCAGAAAGAAAGACATGGACATCTTGGATGACATGGGGGTGAGTAAATTATCAGCAAAAGTTTATTTAAAATTGAACTAATCCTTTAATGAAAAACGTATGGTAAAAGATATTAGAACGACATAGGGTGAATGACAACACACGGAAAGCGGTGGGCGCTCTGTCTTTTGTTGGAGTTAGAACATCTATATCTGAGGTTTCAGTGAGTACTCTATTGTCCTGCTTAAAGCTTTTTCTTGGAATGGCGATGTGGTAATGATCCTGCCAAAAGTTGATCAAATCAAGTCAAAAGGTCACTCAGAAGAAGAGATTCTGATATAAACTCGAACATTTATTATCAAATACTTCTAATACCAAATTATGTGAGCTGCGCTATACTCACTAATTTTATTTATTTAATATTTGTTAGGTTTTTAAAAGGGTCATGAATTAAGAAATCAACTTTTCCTTGAGCCTTTGAAATATAAAAGGTCATCAAAATATAATAATATCCTGTACGTTTCGGAGCTGAAAACATCCTTGTTAGTTGAATGAAAGCTTTAATTGACAGCTGGCTCATCAAATGAGGGATCTGGGAATTTGCCTCCCTGTGACGACAGAAGAAGCCCAAACCCTGATTCTGTAGCCCCGCCCACCGATTCACACATGACATAATAGGGAAATAAAATAGGTCTACGTGGAGCTAAACCGGATTGAGCTACCAAGCAATAAACATGCCGTTGAAGATTACAAAATAGTGTGCAGTGGCTGTTTGTGGAAGAACTCAGTCCTGCATAAGCTTCCTTCGGTTTCCAATATTAGACATGCATGGTTGAGCTTTATCTTTTATGAAGTTAGAGCTCACGTGAGTCATGCATTGCGTGTTTGTTCGCTTCATTTCACCACGGATTCGTTTGTAAACAAGACACAGGTCGAGAGTGTATTTGTAGACAGACTGAGATTAAAAACGATGCTGTGCCTTCTGGATCCGACAGGAATGATGCAACACACTTATGTGAGTGAAACATGATTTTATATGTGATAGTATTGCTTTGTTACAGATCGTTTGATATCTACTGATTAGGTGTACGCGTCTAACTACACATAATTAACGATAACTTACCGCGCTGTCACAGGCTGGAGTATCCTTTGTATTTGAGGTGTTGTTGGTTCATTGTCCTGCGATTCGGGATCAGACTCGAACATGTATGGGCGATCATTCCGGTTGCGTTTTTCCTCATTGGAAGTTTTCAAAACAATTCCCCATGTGTACTGACGGCGGAGTCCAAGCTCATTATAATATGCAAAACTGTTATCCAATCATAGCAGTGGGCGTTTACTTCCAAGTCTTCAATGCGGCACGCCCATAAAAACCTAAGAGCTAGGCTCAAAACCAGGGTTGAAAATAGCCTATAACTTATTCATTCTGATGTTTTTGAATGTAAAAACCATGCAAACGTCATAGGTTTACCTGAGACAAAAGAATTAAAAATAAAAAAAGCCAGTTCGTGACCCCTTTAATACTCGAAGGCATAAAAAACCCTCAGTGCCTGGAAAAGTGCAATAAGTCTAGATGCGTAAGCCACAAAGAAATCATATAGGCAAGGCAAAAGTTTGAAAAAAGGCCTACACAATATGAATATGAAAAAAGACAACACAAAGTGAGATAATAACAGCTTTACTGATGAATGGCAAATGTTTCAGTCACAACATGACTTTCTTCAGTACCTTAATAATATGCAGAGTCAATTGTAATATTACTGTATTCCCAGTTTTGCTTTGAATGTGATTTCTGTTATGCTGTTGCTTAACACTACTAAGCTTCTTAAATACTGTCCTCTAACCAGCAAGACTAGCTCAGCACTAGCAAGCATAGACCAGCCTGGACAAGAATGTACATCTATGCTGGTCTTTTCAGCAAGTTGTGCATTAATGTTGCTCTAATTTATCATTTAGCAACTTATGCAAAGCAACTTTGGATAGAATGCGTATTATTACACTGGGGCAACATAAGGTTAAGTGCCTTGCTCAAGGGCACAATGGTGATAGTTCAGGGATCACACATTGTGGGATTTGTTCATTCCTACAAATAAGAAGGGGGTGAAAAACTACACACTGTTATAATATTCCCATTTATTTTGCAATAAATCATGAGGCCCATATTAACATCCAAACATTGTAGAAAATACATGTAACCACTAATTAGGCTATCATAGAAAAGGACAAGTGGCAATGAGCTGCACTTCATGTTTTATAAGTGTCAGAATGGTAATAAAGGCCACATACATGTTGAACCCCATCCATCATTACAAACTAGGAAGTTTTCCACTGGAAGACACTATACGTGTACTATTCTATACGTGTCTAGATTGATGATTTTTTTTTTTTGCTTTATTTGTAAACATCCTGATACAATATAAGTTGGATGATTGATGTACTGTATGCAAAAACACCTTAACACCACAAAAACACCATATACACCGATCAGGCATAACATTATGACCTAATATTGTGTTGGTCCCCCTTTTGCTGACCCGCCAAGGCAGGGACTCCACTTGACCCCTGAAGGTGTGCTGTGGTATCTGGCACCAAGATAGGACCACATGGGCCAGCCTTCGCTCCCCACGTGCATCCATGAGCCTTGGCCTTGACCCATGACCCTGTGGCCGGTTCTCCACTGGTCCTTCATGACCCTGTGGCCGGTTCTCCACTGGTCCTTCCTTGGAGCACTTTTGATAGAGACTGACCACTGCAGACCGGGAACACCCCACAAGAGCTGCAGTTTTGGAGATGCTCTGACCCAGTCGTCTAGCCGTCACAATCTGGCCCTTGTCAAACTCACTCAAATCCTTACGCTTGCCCATTTTTCCTGCTTCTAACACATCCGCTTTGAGGACAAAATGTTCACTTGCTGCCGAATATATCCCACCCACTAACAGGAGATGAAGAGATCATCAGTGTTATTCACTTCACCTGTTATAATGTTATGCCTGATCGGTGTATGTACATGTTTTGCGCTCTACATGTACAAGATGACCAAATGTGCACAATTCTTTTCTAAATTGAAGAAAAGTTGACCCTTAACACGGGCCCATTTTCAGCTCGATTTCTTCGATTTCTTCATGATGTCTTCAGTGAATTATATTCAAGCACCCTGCTAATGTTCATGACCTTGTTTTAAGAACTGATTTATCTTAAGAACAAATGCACTTGCTTTCTACCATCCATCCCATCCCATCCGGTAATTATGGGTGCAGTCAATGCTCTCAGTGTAACTTAACAGCAAAATATAATTCATTCTGTCATCCAAACTCAGGTAAAGTGTTTAAGATCAAAGATATAACCGCGTTATCTATTAGATAAAAAGTCCTTGTGGACACAGTGTGCTTTGAGGCAGTTTACAAAAATGACAGAAAGCCTTTCATATCGAGCACACATTGCCTTTAAAGTGATAGTTCACCCAAAAATAAAAGTTTTGTCAACATTTACTCAGCCTCATGTTGTTCCAAACCTGTGTGACTTGGGTTCAAATTCCAATTGGGTCCAATGTTCCTTTGGAGTTTGTTTTGGTGGATGTATGTGACTTTTTATGGTTAATTATGTTTAAAGGTAAAATAATATTTGGTAACACTTTAAAATAAGGTTCATTAATACATTAACTAATTTTAACAAATGAGACCTTATTGTAAAGCGTTACTGAATATTTGTATGTTAATGAGCGCCTGATAGAGATACACTGGATGGAGATCTTTCATAATAAACGTTATTATCATGCATACAGATTTATTTCTGTAATGTATGTTTTGCAATGCTCTGTAAGTGTTGTTGAATGTGCACCGTAAACCCGAATAAGTTGGACTTACTAAAACAATTTGAGGTGATCAGTTAAATCAAATTTTGTGAGTTAGGATTTTCTCAATTTTAAGTAAGCAGAATGATCAAGTTTTGAGTTTGTAACACTCATGCATGTTCATTGCTCTAACTTGATGTACTGAGTTAGCTAACTCATACATTTTGATAGCAATTAACATAAAATATTTAGTCAATTAACTTTTATATTTTGAGTTCTTCCAAATCAAATTAGTTATTTACTTCACTGTAAACCCGAATAAGTTGTCAAAACAAATCTCATTCAACTGTTTTTAGTTCTAAGTTAAGAAATATTTTGTTAGCTATAAAAAACTAATTCCAACTTGCTAATTTGCTAACATGTTACCAATATCGTGGTGTAGCATCTACTGAATGAGTACAATAGTGTAAAACAGAAAATAAAATGACTACTAAATCTTCTGGACCATTAATCTTGCACACACAAAAAAAATAAAAAATCATTATATGTGATCCTGGAGCACAAAACCAGTTGTGCATCTCACAGGTATATCTGTGGCAATAGCCGACAATACATTGTATGGGTCAAAATTATCCATTTTTCTTTTATGCCAAAAATCATTAGGATATTAAGATGTAAGTGTCCTACTGTAAACATATCATAAATGTATTATTAGTAGTAATATGCATTGCTAAGGACTTCATTTGGACAACTTTAAAGGAGATTTTCTCAAAATTGATTTTTTTTTGCACCCTCAGATTTTCAAATAGTCGTATCTCGACCAAATATATATATATATATTTTTTTTTTTGCCTTATGACTGGTTTTCTGCTCCAGGGTCACATATAACACTTACTTTTGGTATTTACTCTCTCTTTCGAGTGTCACGGTCAAAGCATGCCCAGCCCAGTTTCAGTTAAACTTAAGTTAGTCTAAATGAAAGGACATGAGTTCATACATGAGTCCTAACCCTAACCCACAACTCAAAAGAATGAAACAGTTCAGTTTACTTGAAATATATCAGTGCTGTGAACACAAAAGAAAAAAAAGTGCTAAATACTTATAACAGTTAATTTAGCTGAGCTAATTTGTTTATTTTAAGTTTGTCCTACTCAAACCAATTAAGTATTTTGAAGTGAAGTGAAGTTTTGCCAAGTATGGTGACCCATACTTGGAATTTGTGCTCTGCATTTAACCCATCCAAGTGCACACACACACACACACACATTGCTGAGGGTGGAGGAGAGGGCTGGTTATTCACTCCCTCCACCGACAATTCCTGCCAGACCTGAGACTCGAACCCGCAACCCTCGGGTTACAAGTCCGACTCTCTAACCATTAGGCCACGACTGAGCATTAGGGTTAACAAACGTTTCAGCATTTATTTGAACCCACAGCCTTTTGGTTACCGATCCAATTCTACACCAGCTCAGACTGTCGATTTGCAAGTACCACAAAGCCTTCCTAAATCGAAGAACATTTGAAATGCTTATATATTTTTGTTGAAACAGAGACATTCAAAGCCATCCATCTTCACACTGGTAGTTGGTATAAGTCAGATAAATAATGGCCCTCCTCTAGCTGCTGTTTCGGCCTAATAACTTGTTTCCACCATGTTGCCTTCTTCTCAAGGACGTCACCTTGCAATATGTTAGCACTTCTGACGGATGATGTTAAATCAGTTTCCCTGCCTACTTGAAAACTCCATTATTCTTCATTTTGCCGGCCTCTGACATGGCCATGGACACTATCATGGCGGTTAAATGTAGAGGTTAAACCAGAACGGGCTGTTTTTATCGCCCTCATTTGTAATTGGTTTTTGAAATGTTTCTTTGTTTTCAATTCACGTCACTCAATGGCATTTGCATGTGTGCCACAAATGAGTGTAGATCTGTGGTCATGAGTCTCTGAGAACGCAGGTGAATTCATATGCTGGGTGTTATGCAGCTGCGTGTGGAGAACAGACACAGGGCAGGTTTTAATGCCCCCCGTGTCTCAGCTAAAGGTCTTGCTCTTTGGGTATGGATAATGAGCTCTCCGGAGACTCTGGTAAACCATACTGGTTCCCTTGCCCCAAATAGCACAAACTTTCCGGAGCTGAAGTGTGCCACCTAATCATTTTTGAATGTTTAGGGGGCAATGTCTACCACACAGCTTATGAATATTCACAAATTGGCTGAAGGAAATGAAAATATTGGAACGATGCCTCCGTAAAAAATTATGTGAAACTTACTAATTGGCATTTCTTTTGGGAATGTCACTGTTTCTCAAGTCAAACATGTATGAAAGGTTTTGTTAATGAGTTTTTGCTTTGTTTTATTTCAGTCAAAACTATTACTATTTCTTTTCTTTTTTTTTGGAGAGAGTGTGTGTGCACTCTTGCTTTGAATTTGTTCATTTTGTTCATTTTGCTTTGAATTTGAAGAGGCAACTTGAAATCTTTGAACCATACCATCCAGTTTTGAATGTCATCTTTAAGTGTTTGAGATTATGACCCACTCTTTTGAACGAGATATCTTTCTCTCCGCTATCATAATATGCATTTGATCGATACGAGCATTGCCTGTGTCTGCAAGAGTAGAATGGACTGAGGTTATTTGTTCATTTATCAGTGAATATAGAGCAGACTCATTTGTGACCCTGGACCACAAAACCAGTCATAAGGGTCACTTTTTTGAAATTGAGATGTATATATCATCATAAAAGCTGAATAAATGAGCTTTCCATAGGACAATATTTGGCTGAGATACATTCTATTTTGTTTCTAGCCCTTGTTTTAAAAGTTATTAGTACAAATGTAAGTGCAACTTTGGACAGTTGGTGGCACTAGAGGGATTGCGTTAGAGACTCCAAATTTGCTATGGTGACATTTCAGACTGCCTTCTATCAATGTGCCAAATTTCATAACTTTCCCACAAGCGTAAGGGCAGCCATAGACTCATGAATAATAAGAACGTCAACGATTACAATAGGTGTATACACACCAACTTTGCTTGGCCCCTAATTTAGCTTTAAAATGCATTAAAATAGAAAATGGTTATTTCTAATGTATTTTTTTACTGTATTTTTGGATCAAATAAATGCAGTCTTGGTGAGCATAAGAGACTTTTTAAAATTTTAATTTTAAAAACATTTTAAAAATCTTACCAACCCCAAACTTTTGAACAGTAATGCACTCATAAAATCAGTTGTAGAAATCCACTGAAAATCATAAAGGTACATTTTTGAAATGGAGATGTATACATCATCTGAAAGCTGAATAAATAATATTTCCAATGATGTATGGTTTGTTAGGATAGGACAATATTTGAAAATCTGGAATCTGAGGGTGCAAAAAAATCTATTGAGAAAATCTCCTTTAAAGTTGTCCAAATGAAGTCCTTAGCAATGCATATTACTACAAACAATACATTAATGATATGAACATGTACAAAATATCTTCATGGAACATGATCTTAATATCCTAATGATTTTTGGCATAAAATAAAAAAGAATAATTTTGACCTATACAATGTATTGTTGGCTATATACCCGTGAAACGCACCAGGGTTACATTTAGAAACAAATGTGTAAGTTTTTAAAGCATCCTTGGTTTTGAATTATAAATGAAGTCTCCAGAGCTTTGTGCTTTACAGATCAGATTTCTCCAAACATTTGTGGCGAATACTGAAGGTATTGCAGAGTCTTGTCTAACGCTCTTGTAAGATTTACTGAGATATACCTGCAAAAGGGCTTTTTGAGCACCAGCAATACGAAGCATATAACATTTGACTTGATGATCAATACATTATTGATAGCAGGACCACCTCAACATCATAAAATTCTGAATTCAAGAGATGAAATATAGATTTTACAGACTGCTGAAAACGGGGCACAGAAAGACACAAGAATAGCTTTTATGGCAGCCATGTTCCCACCCCTTACATCTCGATACGCATCCTCTATCCTGCCTCTCTGCAACCCCACGTTCTCTCTCTCTTTCTTTGTCTTTCTTTCTCATCCTTCTCTTGCGTGCCCTGTGTGACAGTGAGGTGGAAGGGTAACGGACACTACAGCCCGAGGGTGAAAGATTGAGAGAGGGATCGGGAAACTTGGGAATGGAAGAGATTCTTACCCAGTGCCTGAGGATGTGTTTCAGGGCATGGGAGAAAGATGTCACATGTCTTCAGTGTCACATGATCCTCCAGCAATCAATTACTAATAATGGTTCTTATTATCAGCGTTTTTGCTGCTTAATATTTTTTGTGAAAACCATGATGCATTATAACAAGTTAATAAAAAGAACAGAATTTATTTGAAAAATAAATAATTTGTAATATTACAGTATAAATGTCTTCACTGTAATTTATTGTAATATATATATATATATACTTTATTATTTATTATTTTATTTATTATTATTTATATTATTTATTTATGTATTTATTTATTTATTTTATTCCTTACCCCAAACTTTTGAATGTTAGTGTGTCGTAGTTTAAAAAAAATGATAATAATCATAAATATTTCTTGAGCACCAAATCATTCGAATGATTTCTGAAGGATCATGTGAATGGAGTAATGATCCTGAAAAAAATCAGCTTTGCCATCATAGGAATAAATTACATTTTAAAATAAAATTAAATAAAAAGGAGGCATTTTAAATTACAATAATATTTTCACAAAAATATTGTTTTTACTGTATTTCTAATCAAATAAATGCAGCCTTGGTGAGCATTTATATTATGTTATATAAAAATATTTAATTATATTAAAGCTACACTGTGTAACTTTTTTAGTTTATTCTTAGCTAAAAACACTTAGTTCTTTCAAAAATATATGTGCTCATTAATGTATATTTACTTCTTTCAAGTAATAAAGTATTCTCGTAAGCTTATAATATGCCATTGTAAATACATACGGGTGAGGGTTTGAATGCGGGTCGCCATGTTGCCCCTCCATCTTGAAAGTACATTAGCCAAAGAGGGACATACCCGTAAATTCAAGCTTCGCCTTTGGCGTTTTAACACTCGATGGCTCCGTGTCGAATGTGGACGAGGTCGAACTGGAAGCCATATTAATCTTGGACTAAATCGGCCACCGTAGGAGTTGAAACGAAATCAGAATTGAGAGGAACAGAAACTAATATTCACTGGATGGTCATATACCTTTACACCACTAGATGGGGGAAAATATCACACAGTGTAGCTTTAAAAATCCGTCTCAGAGATACACTAGCCGCGTTTCCATTACAGACTTGCACAAAACTTTTGCAACATTTTCAATGTCGATAAAAAACTATTGTGAAATGACAGCATTTCCATTAACCGATGTTATACGATTAAAGCTGAACTTTTCCTCTCACGATAAGTCATCCCAAAAATCATGGCAACAGATGTTGGTAGGTTTAACCCATATGTATCCCATCCACCGCACTAGCCATGATTTGTAATGGAAGGGAGCGCATGAGGTGTTTCTGGGTGTTTCTCCCTCATATCTGCTTCAAGGTCTTGATAAATTGTGGCATTTCTTTGTTTAGCATCCAGTATTCCTGTAAACTCTTGAGTCTTTTAATAAAGAACTCTGTCTCGTCTTCTGTCCAAACACACACGCGTCAGCTTTAGCTCTTTCCCCTCCAGCGTTTTTTTTCAAAGTTGACAGCCACTGCCAGGGTTTTTGATCATTTATATATGGGATAAGTTTCATAAAAATATGGGTAAAATATGGGTTTTCATAAAAAAGCAAAATTTTGAACAAAAAGCTGAGAAAATCCAGTTTTTGTCAAAGACTACATCCAGATGAGATTCAGAGCGATGATCAAACACAGATGGAGAAGATGGAGTCCATCAACACCCTAAAGCTTCAGTGCTAGAGCTCGTGCTGGGTCCACATCTCAATCAGATTCGGCAGTTCTGATTTATATGATGTTTAATGTTGATGAACACGTTATTTTACATAAGCATCTGCTTACATACAATCGCTTGTTTTTTTTGCATCTTCTTCGTCTGTGTTTTGATCAGGAGATTCTGTACTCATTCAGGAGATGCGTAATAGCGCCCCCTAGCGTATAACAGTGAAAAACAAAAAGAAAATTCTGTTTGGCGGGGAAGCGTTTTCTCACAAATAATGGAAAATTCTGTGTTTGGCGGGGAAAGAGTTAAATAATGATCAACTTTTACTTGCAACAGGTGGCCTGTAAATGCGAAAAAAAATCTATTTCCATTGCAATTTTGTGAAATATTCCTTTTTCAAATGACCTGAAAAACCACCTCATGTGAGCGTAAAAACTTTTTTGCGATATATGGGAGTTTTTGCGAAATTGACTTTGGGTGTATTTTCAATTTGTAATTTCCATTTGGGTAGTGGAAACGCAGCTAGTGAGATCTACTAAATAAAATGCGCTCTGTATTATTTAAACTTAGCCAGCAGCCATATCACCCTGTAGCCCAAGACTGGTTTCCCACTGAAGCTAACCTGGGCTGAGCCTGGGCTGCGTTTCCCAAAAGCATCGTAAGCCTAAGTTGATCGTAAAAACGATCGTACGAGTGATCTTAATATTAAGGTCTATTTCCCAAAAAGCATCGTAACTTAAGTAGCACTTGAAAATGATCGTAGATCTACGAGTGCTCTGGAGTAATCGTAAAGCTCTAAGTGTATCGTAAGAAGACGGAGTTATGAGGTCACCTACAGGACAACCGGCAGATTACACCTTTAACTTTATTCAAGTGCATTGTAATAATACTATAAGGTTTTGATTGTACTTTATTGTACACTTTTTTATTATTATTATATTTTATTTTAATATTCTCATTATTATCAATGTTGATTAAAAAAAATAACAGTTCTGCTGCTTAACATTTTTGTGGAAACTGACTTTATGATCACTGGATTTTTTTTTTTTTATGAGGGCAGGTAACAAACCCAAAAAAATTATAAATACACATCTGAATTAAATGAGGATATTTATTTCGTCTCTTTGAAAGATATCTTTTCTTGTTTTTTTTTTGTTCAGCCTTTTGTCAGTGCCTCAGCCTGTAGGTAGTTGCTTTATATAGACGTGTTTTGATTGCTAATCCGCATCAGATGACAATTATTAGGTGAAACGTTCAGAGGAAACAATTCCATATAAGGTTATATTTCAGAACTTCGCAAATGGACAGCGACTCTTAAGTAGCACTTAGAGCGCGTTCTTGCGCGTTCTTGCGCATTCTTGCGCGTTCTTGCGCGTTCATGTTAAGTGCATTTTTGGGAAACGCACGTGGAATTGCTGCGAGTGATCATAACTTTGCTCGTAGAACATGCTCTTTAGAGCTAAGATACATCGTTATTGGGAAACCCGGCCCTGGCCAGTACCTGAGAAGAGTAGAGGTGTTAGTGAGGCCAGCAGGGGGCGCTCACCCGCTGGGATTGGGTCCAAACACCCCAGTATAGAGATGGGGAGACTATACTGTCAAAGAGCACCGTCCTTCGGATGAGACGTTAAACCGAGGTCCTGACTCTCTGTGGTCATTACAAATCCCAGGATGTCATTTGATAAAGAGTAGGGGTGTAACCCCGGCATCATGGACAAATTTGCCCATTTGCCTCTGTCCATCATGGCCTCCTAATCATCCCCATATATACCATTGTCTCCTCTCCACCTATAGCTGGTGTGGTGGGTGTTCTGGCACAAAATGGCTGCCGTCGCATCATCCAGGTGGAGCTGCACATTGGTGGTGCTTGAGGATACCCCCCCCCCCCTTCCAAGGAAAGAAAAGCGCTGTATAAATGTAACAAATTATTATTATTATGAACATTTAAATGCATTATGTTTTTTTATTGGAAAAAAAAGTATTGCATATTTTACCCGGGGTACATTTATAGGCATAACTGCATATGGAGATGAAGAAAAGGAGAGAGTGCGCTGATTAAAAGATTGAAGGAGTGTGGAGCTGCTCTCTTGGCCTGACTGTCATAGAGGAGCTCCCTCTGCAGTGGAGCAGGAGCTTGATGAATGAGCTCTGGGTGCTCTGCTAGAAAACTATTACAGATGTCTTCACTAACTCAGTCTCTTCATTGGGGGACAGAAATATTATAATCTAGAAAAGCAGTCTCAGATTTTCAGGTCACCATCTTAGATGAGCATGGACCGTCGTGAAGCCAGACCAGAACGGATCGCTGTGTACGTCATGCATGAAGCCAATTGTGTATAAATCGTCCCATTAAATTGAATGTACGAATAGATTAATGAGCGCTGATTCATGAAAATGATTTACATAGAAATTTGTTCTGCTCATGTTTCATGAATAAGGGCAACGGAAATTTCTCATTAAGAGAATAACCACCAGAGCCATGCACTGTGTGTTCGGTTACATGCTACCGACACGTTGACCCTTGGCGCTTACACAACCGCAAAAAATACTCTCAGCTAAGTTAAGAAGGAAAAAAATTATGGAGAGAACAATAGAGAAAGGACAGGAAATGATCAATGGTGAGAAGAGGAGGGAACGGGATCAGTAAATGTCACTACAGAAGCTGTGGACCCGCGTGAGAACCACAAAGGAGGCATATTTTCCTCAGTTCTTCAGCTCCTGAGGCTTCAAGACACACATTGTAAGTCCTCTTTCTGCATGCCAGTCAACCATCAATCTTGATATTGCCCTTATCTGGGAATGAGAGCTCACAGAGCTATACTAAAGCTAAATATAAATCTGCCGTGCTCACGAAGACTTAATCGACCTTAGGGAGAAGCCTTTCAGCCAAGAGATCATCACTAGCTTCAGGCTTTTAAAAAATCTGAACATCTAAAATCTCCACTCATGCCTGTTTAGTGTGATATTTGTCAACTTTTTGGCCCTTTTCGAGAATCAAAGTTAATGAAAAATCCCTTTTTCATCTCTAAAGACCAGTGGACTACTGACGGCATTACATTTTATACATTAGAAAATATCAGGGTAGTTCTGAATGAGGAGTTTAAAAGCCTAGAGGTTGCTCCCTTACTAACTTTATTCCAAGCCATGATATTGTTTCTTTTGACTTCCCCTATGTTTTTAACTAGCGGTCCTAACCTTTAGCCAGAGATCATTTGGTGGCCTTTCCCGTAACACCGCTTTCAACCTGAAAACGAACCCTTTTCATGCAATTTGGCCGTTCATTTACAACCCCAAATCAGAAAAAGTTAAGTTAGGAGGAATTTCAGTGCGTAAAGGACAAGAAATTTTTACGCACTGAAAATTCCTCCAGATTCCTTGAATCTTTTAATTATGTTATGCACTGTTGAATGTGAAATATCCAAATCTCTTCCTATCTTTCTTTGAGGAACATTGTTTTTAAACATTTCAATAATTTTCTTACGTATTTGTTGGCAAACTGGCGATCCTCGGCCCATCTTTGCTCCTAAAGGATTAGACCTTTCCTTTCTTTTTGTTATGATATGAATTTTGATGATACCGAGATCCGAGAATCCGAGATCGCCTCCTATACCCTCATTCACTATTCCCTAAGTTATCACTTTATTTAAAGGAGTGAATGAAAACGAATGCGTGAAGTCGGACAACCGTTGTGTGTACATTGGCTGTACACTCGTTATTGCGGTGCGATGTGGGATTGAATGAGTGCACTCAATAACGTCCACTATGGTTTCGGACACCTCTACAAAGCGCTGTCCCGTCCAAAAAATGCCCTATTTAAGGTTATGGGGGCGATTTCGGATTCAGCCCTTGATTACAGTCGAGAATTCAAACTACACGCGGTGCGCGCGAGAGAGCGGTTTCTGCACGAAGCGCCGCGATGAGATTAACAACACTCACCACATGGATCATATATCAGATATAGACCGGAGCGAGCGCGTTTAAGTTTCTTTATGGACATATTTCATATACTATAGTACTCTAAACGTGAACCCGAAGCGTGTATGCGCACATATTTCATCACGTCTTCTTCAAATGAAATGTGCACTGATTAGGCTACACTGAACCATACGTCTGATCTCGATCACTATGGATTATTCTGCTATACAAAAGACAATGAATGATGCAAGTTAATAAATAAACTGACAATTCAAAGAAGAATGGGCAAAAAAGTAACTGCTTTATTCTTTCTGTGTTAAACTGATGTGTCATTTGTTCAGAGAGTGCTCTTAAATGTATTGCAAATATCCGCATTTCTCCCTCGTTTTAGCAGTTTGTTGTTCTAAAGGATTTTTATAACAAGATAAGATTTTTTAAATGCTAACGGTGCCCTCAACTCTGTTTTTTTTCTCTCTCTGTGGTAATATTTTAATATTCATGTGTAATGAATGTGTTGCAGGTCTGTGTTTTATTGTGTTTACTAAATTTATTTTATCATTTTGTGGGGCTTTGCAAACCTGTATTAACTCTAGTGTGGAATTTTTCTACAATATTCACCCGTCATGACAGTAAAATAGAGCATTCTAGTCAATCTACTGCAGTATTTCCTCTCTCAGGAGAAAATGTGGTTAACACCCGGTCATGCATAGGGGGAAAAAAATACCGTCATATACCGTGAAACCGATATAATTTAGAAAAATACCATGATATATATTTTTGGTCATACCGCCCAGCACTAGTTTCAAGTCAAGTCTGTTCAAGTCCTTGTTTGTTTTGTTCACTTGTAATAAACTGCACTTGGGCTCAACAACGCTCGCCTTCAATGAAATCAATTACAATGCGACAACAGCATTTTGGGGGTCTGAAAAAAAAGTTTCAAATTGTTTGATACAATTATTACATCTCCTTGTAAAATACAAAAACTGAATTTGTGAAAATGTTGACGTCATGCCCATGCGTATTACATGTTCAGTCTGACCTCGCCAACTCTTGCCCGCATGCATGAAACCATTTACTTTTGACAATGTTGTTGTCTGTACACGAAAAATGTAAAGGAAAAACTTTCCCGTTTTAGTACATTGTTGTCGTGTACACGTCCCCTTAGATTGTCCATCAACTGAAGAGCAGAACCGCCTAGAGCCCTCATTTTGAGGCTCATTTTCAGTCTTGCTTTGATTACGGCCACAGATTGTATATATATGGACTCTAAAATCACACTTTTACCAAATATGGAGATTTAAAGAGTTTCCCTGGACTTTATGATGACTCCCCATCATCATCAATTACCTTCCTTTAGACTCAGGCTTTAGGTCTGGGGTTGTTTTTGCTTGATGTTTGAAATGGATGTTTTGAAAGTATATTTATTCTTATACAGTATCTGCTTTAGTTAGATGTCAAATTATTTGAGCTATAATATTCATCTACACCACAATGTTGTTCCCTATCAGATCAAAGGAGGAATAAAATCTTTTTTATAGTTTCTAAATAGTGTATTAACTGCAATTTATGAGAAAGAAGATGTGTGGATTTGAGGCTATGCATTGTTTAAACAGTTACTCATGCATTATGGACTTTGCTGTGCGTGTGTGTGTGTGTGTGTGTGTGTGTGTGTGTGTGTGTGTGTGTGTGTGTGTGTGTGTGTGTGTGTGTGTGTGTGTGTGTGTGTGTGTGTGTGTGTGTGTGTGTGTGTGTGTTATATTGGGATGGTTGATTTGCTGTGCTAAATGAAGAGTGATGAGCGAGGTGTGCAAGGCTTTATATCAAGGCCATTGGTGCTTTGAAGTGTGTCTTATCAACACAATCCAGGGCTGTGATTGGCTGACACTGATCCATAGTTCTTCGGTTCAGCTGTTGCACTGTGAAAATGGATTTCCATTGGCATTCCTTTGCTCCTGTAGGCATAAGATGCCTTAAAATGTGTGACATAAGACAGTATTGAAAGGTAAGATTAAAGAGCCAGAGACTGCACAAAACAAACCATTTATTTGAGCCAGAATTTCTCGGCTAATTGATGGAAGACACGGCTTGGAAAAACACTGTTGTTGTTGTTTTGTCCGGCTGAATATTTTCCTTTCAGTCAAAGAGTTCATAAGTATTTCATTGTTTTTTAAGAGACGTCTCTTATGCTCACTAGCAGTATTTATTTGATCAAAAATACAGTAACGTTGTGAAATATTATTACAATTTGAAATAACTGGTTTTTATTTTTAGATTTTAAAATGTTGTATTTATTCCTGTGATCAAAGCTGAATTTTCAGCACCAATACTCCAGTCTTCAGTGTCACATGATCCTTCACAAATCATTTTAATATGATGATGATTTGATGCTCAATAATATTTACCTGTATAAAACTGCCATGCTGCTTAATATTGTAGTGGATTTTTTGATCAATCGAAAAGCAAAAAATATGAAGTAAAAATGTTGTAACGCATATGTCTTTACTGTCACTTTTGATCAATTTAATGTACCCTTGCTGAATAAAAGTAAGATATTTTATATATATAATGATCTTACTGACCCCAAACTTCTGAAAATCTTCTGAGTTTTTACATTGAAGAAGAGATGGTGATGAAAAAAATTGTCTTATTGTTTTACTTTCTTTACAAACACAGGTTGGAAGCCAATGTAAGCCTATTTCCATCACATAAGAAACTAAATATTTTGGTAAATCATAATTATGGCATAAAAAGTAAAAAGTGTGACGTCATATTTATGAGATGTAATGTCAAAATGATGATATAAAAGTCATATGTGAGAGAAAAAAATCTGAATTATGAGTAAAAATGTACATACTACATCAAAGTGTAGAAGTCAAAATGATGACAATTATAAAAGGCATAATTATGAGTCACAATTTTTTTCATAATTGTCATTTCTATTATAATTTTCAGTGTGACCATTTAGTTATGCTGTTATAAATGTGAAATTTTTGTCATAATTTCGACTTCTGACTCAGTCCGTCAAACTTTTTTTGATGTCTTAATTATGGGCCGACAAAAATAACTTTGCAGCTGAAAGAGGGTCATATTGGGTTGATTGGTGATCGGCTGCTGAGTTAAATGTAAAGGATTGTAAAGGAACGGTCTCAAAAAGAATTACGTCACACGCCGAACGTACAACGTGGGAAACGAACTGTGGTTGCGAGTTGAATAAAAGGACACCGTGTAGGATAGTTGCTAAATGTCACTGTAGCCTCAAAGAATTTTTCAGAATTCAATCAGAAACTTTGTGACCTTGTCTTAACAAAAACTACATTGTGATCTAGAATTTATGGCAGTGCTGCCATTCAGAAACCTCTTGACTCTGAGGCCGAGTCTGAAAATATGTCTTGGACCCAAATGGAAAAAATAATACGGTCTGATAGGTCATCTTTCACACTCTTTCCAACATCTGGACTGGTTTATGTGCGGAGGAAACCAAAAGATGGCCACAATTACCAACTGTTACACACGGTGGGGGATCTATAATGGTATTGCCAGCCAACTCATGGGAGTCCTTTTGTCTAGTAATGGGTTTGCATGGTTGTACGGTATAACGGCAATGGTCATATAAGGCCATCTCACAGAACATTGTGCAGCTTGCAAACGCCGTTCCCATCTTGGTGGTCCCGTATTCCAGGAAATATGTCCCCATATAAGTTTAATCAATGCCAGGATGCTTTAAAACACCTTCAAGCTGTCCAAAACATGACTTAATGCAGTATTGGGTGTTTCCACAGGGCAAAAGATTTGAAATACCGTATAAAAAAAATGATTGTGTAAATTATATAGAGTCATTATCATGATTAAATAGCTGATTATTTCAAGGGAGACCTTTTAAACCAGTGATAAATCGGAGATTAGGCGCAGAATGCTAATAGAGGTTAAAGGGAATCTGCCGTCCGATGTTTGGAGCTGATGATCACATTCAGTGTCATAAAGGTCCAGCCACCCGGCAGATCTCTGCTAATTTAATCATAATGAGCACCGCTGATTCTTCTTTCCAAATTAACAAGGGGATTTATATCTTTGTGTCTGACTTAAGCCACCTAATGGAAGTCCTAATTAATACAGAGCAATAAAAACAGGCCTGCGACTGACAGAGCGGTAGTCGTAAGCAGGGAGAAAAAGTGGAAGATCAAGAAATATATGTTTTTTTGGTCTTCACATGCCTCCATTTTGTGCTTGGATGCAGCTAAATTGCCCTCTGCTGGTCAGTGTTGGTACTGCAGACTCATTTAGTGAAAGGATCGAGCTTCAGGTGACACTCGTCTCGTGTGTTGACTTAGTAATAATATGAGCTGAAGATACACACACCGTTAGTGTAAGTAAAACAAATTTATCAAGAGATTACAAATGGAGAAATTAATGTTGCATCCCCACAATATCATAGTCAACAATTCTCTGCATACTAAAGCCCTATTCGGTCGGTAATTGTTTCTCGTGGGGTCATAAGGGGTATTTTCATCATTGACATTGTGTGATTTTATTGCTGTCTGAATCCAGAATGTCAGTGTTTTTCTCCCACCACACACGTAAAAAACCCCCGGCTGAATGACCTCCTGTTTTTAGACAAAAACCAAGGTTATGTGGTGATTTCATTGCCATCTGAATCCGTTTTCATGAATATATCACTTCAAAATTCACTGTTTATATCCTTTTTGACCCCTGCAGGGCACCGTACTGCTGCACTTTAAAGATCTAGACTTTTATTACTGAAATGCTGGCGAGTATTTACAAGAGCGATATATTTCATCACCGCTCAAATCATAAAAAGAGGAAAATCACGCGAACATATGAAATGGGCCGATTATATATGTTAATAACCGCAGCGTTATGAACACCTCATGTCAATAAGATGCTGGATTCTCGCTCATTTCCATGTGGAATAAAATGACATCCTTTATTCTGAGATAAAATACAAGACAGAAAACCGTTTAACTATAATGTGCGTCCATTAATCTTCCTATTTTTAAACAGATTTGAATAATATTAGGATATTATTTTGCTATTATTAAATTAAACATGCATTTATTCGTATTATACCAAGCATATGACACAAGCACAATCAAGTCATCATTTACTCACCCTGTTGTTGCAAAACTGTATGACTTTCATTTGTGGAACAGAAAAGAAGATGCTTAGCCAAATGTTTATGCTTCTCTTTTTTTGCAAATACACCACAACAACCTTTATTTATAAAGCACATTTAAACACAATATGGATTGATCCAAAGTGCTGTACATAAATCGATAAATCTTCCTATTTTTAAACAGATTTAAATAATATTAGGATAATATTTTGCTATAATCAAATTAAACATGCGTTTATTCGTATTATACCAAGCATATGACACAAGCACAATCATGTTATTGAGCAGGTTCCCGATCACAAAACTCGTGAATAAATCACACAAGTTTATCACTGCACATTTATTTTTACGGACGTCCACATGAGAAACAATTACCGTCCGAATTGGGCTTCTGTTGCAATAACTCCTGCATTTGCATACATGTCTGAGCATTTGTGTTTGTGTGGGATGTGCATTGATCAGCTCCAGTACGAGACAACACACAGCTGGTGTTAATGGCCGGGCGAGAGTGGGTGTTTCAGAGCTCAGGATGGTGCCAGCTGACTTCATTAGATCTAGAGATAGAGCGCGCCATCACTTGTTCTGCCAATCTCTGATTCCTGACAGATAGCCATCAGCTGCAAAAAAACTGTGGGGTCTTTAATGGCAGCATGACTCAGCTCATTACCTAATTATACGTTATGCAAGAATGTAAATTGCACTCATGCAAATCTGATGCTTGAAGGTTGTGATGTGCATGTGTCATGTGCTTAAAGGGATAGTTCAATCAAAAGTAAAACTTCAGCAAAAAGTCATCATTTACTCACCCTGTTGTTACAGAAACGAAGATGCTTTGCCAAATGTTTATGCTGCTCTTTTTTGCATATGCACATACACTATATTGCCAGAAGTTTTGGGACGCCTGCCTTTACATGCACATAAGCTTTAATGCCATCCCATTCTCAATCCGTAGGGTTTAATATGGAGTTGCAGCTCTAACAGCTTCAGCTCTTCTGGGAAGGTTTAGGAGTGTGTTTATGGGGATTCTTCATTTGTGATGTCGGGCGAGAAGGCCTGGCTCTCAGTCTCCGCTCTAATTCATCCCGAAGGGATGAACTCAGAGGTCAGGATTCAAGTTCCTCCACACCAAACTCGCTCATCCATGTCTTTATGGAGCGACGCTTTGTGCACTGGTGCATGCTGGGACAGGAAGGGGCCGTCCCCAAACTGGTCCCACAAAGTTGGGAGCATGAAATTGTCCAAAATGTCTTGGTGAAGCATTAAGAGTTCCTTTCACTGGAACTAAGGGGCCAAGCCTTGAAAAACAACCCCACCCCATAATCCCCCCTCCACTAAACTTTACACGTGGCACAATGCAGTCAGGCAAATCCCGTTCTCTTGGCAACCGCCAAACCCAGACTCGTCCATGGGATTGTCAGACAGAGAAGCGTGATTGGCCACTCAGAGAACACGTCTCCACTGCTCTAGAGTCCAGTGGTGGCGCACTTTACCCCACTGCATCCCACGCTTTGCATTGCACTTGGTGATGTAAGGCTTAGATGAGCTGCTATATTCAATACCATTTAGAAGTTCTGGGTTGATAAGATGTTTTAATGTTTTTTTTGAAAAACTTGTCTTATCTTCACTAAGGCTGCTGTTTGTATTATAAAACATTTAAAATAAAATATATTCCCATGATGACAAATCTAAATTTTAGCATCTATGACTGTGTTAGTTAACATGAACAACGGAACTACTCTCAGTGTTCATTATCTTTATTTATTTACAGTATAATTTGATATTCAAAAGGCAGCATAATTCACTGATGGAAACGTTTGACATCTATGTTTGAATTTCAAATGTTCTCTGTGCCAGTCCTACATCGCTAAAATCAAAATAGTCCTGTAGCTTCACAACATTTTAAAGGTATAATGGTTCCTGTCTCTCTGTGCACTGTTCAGAGTGTCGTCTTGTTGTGACTTTTTATTGTTTCTGACATCTTGATAAGTCAGTCTTTGTCTATTTTAAGCTCTGTTCTGTGAACGAGATGTTGAAAAGTGTCTTGCTGAAAGTCAGTCTTCTGGGCTTCCTTTTGAAGAGCACAAGTACAAATTACAGCGAGTCGGAAGCCATTTACTCTGATTGATCAGTTTGTCAAAATCATATTGCAGTGATTGTGTTGTCTTGTCGTAAACTTTTTCCGAAAGTACGTTTGTGACTCAAAGATTTGCAGTTGACATTAAACAGAGGCCTTGTAGATATGTTGATGAACATTATTATAAAGGGAAACTGATTTATAGTGAATAGGCCTACATATTGATACGTTTATTTCGGGGGGAATGAAATCGTTTGGTAGTGGGTTTATACATATATGATCATACATAGATCACATTTGTGACTGAGAATTAAAAACATCGGAATGGAATTGCCTTTGAAATAGTTCAGTCTTTTAGAAATGTGCATTTTCAACCACTCAAATGGTGCTTATTGCTCATCACTAATCTAAAACAGCACTTCTCCAGGAACCTACGAGTGTCGACGTCGAGTGTCTGTTTGTAAACAGCAATTACAATAAAGCTAGATGGCTGTTTGAATTGATTTTTAACAGTTTTACAACATTTGTAGTGCTGTAGTGTTGAGGAATATTTCATACCCAATGCTGTTATACATAATTGACAAGCATCCTCAAGAGAACAAGATGGTCAATGGATATCGCACAAACTGTTGCATATAAAATCAACTGAAGTATACAGATGTTTGAAATAATTGTTGAATGAAATCAATACTTTTATTCAGAAAAGACGCATTAAATTGCCTTGGAGAGTAAAAGAGACTTTTCAAAAGTCTTAACAACCCCACACTTTTGAACAGTACAGTATATGAATATGTCTAGACTGTAAAAACATGTTTTTCAGAAAAGTTGCATATTTTTCACAAAGATTTTCCTTAGAACTGATGAGGAAAACATTCAAATAGGAGTAGGAGTACACCAGTAGAGGTGTAACGGTTCACAAAACTGACGGTTCAGTACAGCAGGAGAGAGAAAACTAAATATAAAATTGCCTTTATGTATTTTTATTAAATAGTGTTTACTGAACAAATTGTGTCTATCCTTAAATTAATTTAAAGTTTAAGTTAAAACTAAAGTTTCTTAAAGATAAACTATATAGTGAGCTCTTTATTATAATATTAAAGGTTACCAACAGAGCCCAAACTATTATTGTTTAGATTTATTTAACCCTTAACCGTCCCTCAAGTAGAGTTTACGTTTGAGTCCCTTGGGGTCAGATAGACCCCAAACTTTTACAGAGCGATTGCATAAGGAAATATTAATTTTTTACATGGAAAACTATATATAATTTTTTTTATTTACTTCTCAACTATACATTTATGCTTTGTTTTTGTGGGTATTTGGTAGTTTTTTACTTATTTACTGCACAAATACTTAACTATGTCATAAATTGGCTCATTAAAAAATATTTTTTTATGAAAAAATCACTTGAATGATGATCTTAAATAAATATAAATAGTTTTTGGACATTGCTCTATGTGTTAGGGATAGAATACCGCCATCTGTAGGTTTGTGGAAAAACTTTAGGAATTATAGTTAAAGGGTTAGTTCACCCAAAAATGAAAATTCTGTCATTAATGACTGAGCCTCTGTGGTTCGACACCCGTAAGACCTCCGTTCATCTTCAGACACAAATGAAGATATTTTAGTGTAAATCTGATGCTCTGAAAGGCCTCCATTGGCTCAATGCACTTTACACTCTCAAGACCCTTAAAAGGCACTAAAGACGTCGTTACAAAGTCCATCTCACTACAGTGGTTCTACAATAACTTTATGAAGTATCAAATTTTCATTTTTGGGTGAACTAACCCTTTAAAGAGAAAGAGTGCAATGACCACATTATCCACTAGAGGTCCAGAGGGAAGTTATGCAGAAGTTAAGCTGCCTTTCATCCTTCTTTTATTTGCCCTTTTCCCTCTCTTTCTCATGATTGTTGCATGTTGAATTTGTGCTCTAGTATTTGTCCTTCATTTATGTATGGAATTTTTTCAGATTTATGCCAGCTTTGTTGATTTTATTTGCCAGTTTCTATAAAAATGTGTGCAGTCACACACATGTGTGTGTTTGTGTGTGTGTGTGTGTGTGTGTGTGTGTGTGTGTGTGTGTGTGTGTGTGTTTGTGTGTGTGTGTGTGTGTGTGTGTGTGTGTGTGTGTGTGTGTGTGTGTGTGTGTGTGTGTGTGTGTGTGTGTGTGTGAACATGCTTGTTCCATATTGCATTTGTGCTCTAGTATTTGTCCTTCATTTATGTATGAAAATCTTTCAGATTTATGCCAGTTTTGTTGATTTTATTTGCAAATTTCAATAAAAATACTCTCTGTTGCAGTCACACACATGTGTGAGTTTGTGTGTGCGTGTGTGTGTATGAGATAGAAAGTTCGTTCTACTTTGTGTTTATGCTCTAGGACCAGACCTTGATATAAATGTAGACATTTTCAGATTTATACTGGATTTAGTTAATTTATTTTGACAAAAAAAAGTGAAAAATTATTTTTACACTTTCCCATTCATTTTCAATGTGGGGTCAATCTGACCCCGAGGGACTTAAACGGTAAAAAAAAAAATGTACACACCTTTAGAACAACCAAATCAAGCCCAGATTTTTTGTGCATGTTTAGATAGATTATTTAGGAAAAGTCAGAGTCTCATGGCCCTGAGAT
The DNA here is from genome assembly GCF_949357685.1 of Gobio gobio. Classification (NCBI taxonomy): domain Eukaryota; kingdom Metazoa; phylum Chordata; class Actinopteri; order Cypriniformes; family Gobionidae; genus Gobio; species Gobio gobio. Next base: position 3,337,270 of record NC_137102.1, on the reverse strand, counting down.
AAAGGGAACACTTTTTAAAAATGGAGGAAAAGTCCAGTGGGGTCAGCTGGAGCCCAAGGGCCGATTAAGGGTTAAACACACATTAATAATCCAGACATCAGTAACAGGTTCAGTAGAATATAATTACCACTGAAGGACTTCTGAGGTAAATGTGAAGCGTGATCATTGTTCTCAAGCTGTTTTATTGACGTCTTTCACCGTTGAGACACTGAGCGATTACACCACATATGATGTGTTTCAGTAAATTGTATCCTCAACATACCTTCAGATGTTCATTCATGTTTATTCTTTGACTATGACGAGATGATCGCGTTCACGCACATATACAGTGATCAGTCACGCCACATTAAAGAGCGGCAAAACGACTTTTATCATTTGAATTTAATTTAATATGTTAACTTAATATGTCCATGTGGGAACTCGGATTGAAGTTTGATCCAACTGTTATGGCTACCGAAACGGTTCTGTATGAATATGTGTACCGTTACACCCCTAATAAAAAGGTATTCATCAGTTCTGATCGATCTGAGAATAGCTAATGGATATCAGCATTGCATTCAGCTTGAGTCAAAGGACAATCACCATTTTGCATTATGTAATTTCATAGGGTAACACGCTGAGCCTCACAATGTGACCTTATCTCTCTGCTATTGGATCCAGGGAGGATTTTGTTGCTTCTTAATGCCTTGTCGCATTCAATCATGCTATTGATATTGTGAATGGGTTACCGCTCTCCAAATCCAACATACTGCAGCTTCATCTGAGCTCATCTTCCGTTTCTGCCCTGACCCATAGGTGATTTTTTTTTCTCTCCCAGAGGGTTTGTGTGTGCGTCACTCTTCATCGCATAAATAATTAATGTGTTCTTTTCCCCCGTATACACGAGTGGGTGTCGGTTCAGCTGGGGTCTGGTATCCGCTGAGGTAAGGACACTCATGGATATACTTTGGCATTATTATAGCAAAGGGACTGTTGGAAAGGGACTGTTAAATAATGCATATTTGCCCGCTCACTCTTTTCATCCACCTCGTGTGTTCAATAGTGCAGAGCCTGTGGGTGGGATAGAAAACACATGCAGTCAAAGTCCGGCAGGCGTGATATGATATATATAACGTCTTCAGTATTATTGCACTCTGCTGAGTACTTCGGGAGGATGATTAAATAAAGTAGATAGTCATTTTGCTGTTCGCTTCCATACTGCAAGCTATAGCTATGCTTTCCCCGTGTAAGCAGAGAGAACAGCAGGTGTTGCTGTAAGCATCGGACCGCCTGTAATGTCTCAAACAGGCAAGGGATTTGGCTCTGAATTCGGTTAGCACGTCTCGGATGTGTCAAAATGTGAAAATCATGCTGTTTTCTCTCTAGGGCAAACTGAGAGTATCACTGATTTAGCAACCCAGCACTATGATTTCACCCCCAAATACGTTTTCCTTTTACGGGAACGGCTGATCGTCTTAATCGTCTGGCATTCAATAGTGTGAACATTATGGGCCCTATCATACATCCGGCGAAAATGCGACTCAAGTGTTTTTTGCAACCCGTTCTCACTCCTGAAAGCCTCAAAATACGTCACAATGAAGATGCTAAAGGCACCCGTAGGTGTAATTTTTTAATGAAAATTACCACACCTGCATTTATGTGGTTCATAATTTACATATTGTGATAAATATTCCCAAGAAAAAGTCTAGTTGGTCCTCGCAAAAATCTGAATGTCCTTTTGTTCTTTCTTTTGTCAATCACTTCTAACTAGTTACCATTCATTGCTGATAATAATATAATAATAATAATAATAAACTTTATTTATATAGCACTTTTCAGGCACATAATGCAGTTCAAAGTGCTTTACATAAAAATGATGTTCAATAAAAACATATCCATCAAACGTAAGAAATAAAAAGGTAAAATGCAACATACAGAATAAATACAAAACATATGATTTGGGTATTGATTATTTAATTGATTATAAGTAGGGCTGTCAAAAGATTAATCGCGATTAATCGCATCCAAAATAAAAGTTTGTGTTTACATAATATATGTGTGTGTACTCTGTTCATTATTATTTATATATATAAATACACACACAAGCATGTATATATTTAAGAAAAATTTTTATTTTTATATATAAAACATTTATATTTATATATAAATTATAGATTATATAAATGTATATACAGTATATACATGCAAATATTTCTTAAATATATACATGAATGTGTGTGTATTTATATATAAATAATAATAAACAGAGTACACACACATATATTATGTAAACACAAACTTTTATTTTGGATGCGATTAATCGCGATTAATCTTTTGACAGCCCTAATTATAAGCATAATTTAGAGTAGCCCTAACTAATTAAATGCCAAATTAAAAAGATACGTTTTTAGCTTACTTTTAAAACTACTAAGTGTACTAGCTTTCCTAATATCTAATGGTAGCGTGTTCCATAGTTTTGGCACATAATTTGCAAAGGCCGCATTTTCCTTCGTCGATAACTATTAACCGATAACCGATAACTATTAATTAATGATGTTCAAGATCATCATTTTAGAATTATTATGGGAACCACGCCAAATAATAAATACATTCCTTTTAGAACCCAATCCAATAACCGATTTTTAGCAATGCTTCAGTCAGCTTTGAAGTCTTTTCCCCCTTTTTTCCATTCAGAATGTGACACGTTTGCCATTTACAATGACACGCACATCTCATGCCATTGTTGGTATAAATAGGACAATAAAAAGACGTTGGCGAGAGAACTGCTGTCATCAAATGCTCAGAGAACTACATGTGACAGCTCTTATCTTCTCCTCCAATTCTATACCCTACACTGCACAATGTGCAGCATGAAAATAAAGGACACCCTACTCTATCCGATACGCCACATGAGCTCCGCACCGCAGGATGAATTTCCGGCTTTAAGTATGCTGCTTGTAGAATACGGTTTGTGCTAGCACTTCATACACGAATGTTGACATGCCAGAAAATTACTGTATTGCCATTGCATGGAACTGTATAGTGTGAAACCTAAGATCTTGGTTCAGTTCCCAGAATAGCAACTCTATTGTTATAGAAACAGAAATCTAAGAGCGTCGTTTGGAAGTAATTAAACATCTTGAAGTTTACACCAAAAGTCATCGTGGGAACATAATTTTTGGTGGGTTTATCTGAAACAGATTATATTACAGTAACAGACTGATCTTAAACCATAATAATGTAATAATGGAAAAATAGCAGAAAATGTGCATAGACTCTGAATTTCTGCCTGTTCCAAAGTAGCAAAATACATTGAGTCTATTCCACAGGCAACTCAGAAAACAAAACATATAACTATTCTTTCTTTTCTTTTTCTTTTTTTATAAATATATGTACTACAAAACCAGTCAAGGATCTTTTTTTTTTTTTTTGAGATTTATAGATCATCTTCAGATGAATAAATAATCTCTCCATTGATGTATGGTTTGTTAGGATAGGACAATATTTGAAAATCTGGAATCTGAGGGTGCAAACAAATCTAAATATTGAGAAAATTTCCTTTAAAGTTGTCCAAATGAAGTCCTTAGGAATGCATTTTACTACTAATAATACATTTTCGGTATGAAAATGTACAAAATATCTTCATGGAACATGATCTTAATAATGATTTTTGGCATAAAAGAAAAATTGATAATTTTGACCCATTCAATGTATTGTTGGCTATTGCCACAGATGAGACGCACGACTGGTTTTGTGCTCCAGGGTCACATATTTGAGTATCATCAAAAGTTTTGATGTCTCTAATCTGGCAAATTCTGTGATTATTCTTGCTCTCAACCTAGTACCTTGTAAACACAGCTTTTCGGATGGACTGATTAAAAAACAGTGTGTCTGTTGAACCTCTTGAAGGTTGTGTAAAGTCTGCCAATCACATTAGAGCTTGCCAGAAAGTGATTTCCAGTATTGGGAGCAATTTGCATCAGTCGGAGGGCAATCCATTTGGGTGGAAACTATGTAGATTTGACTTGTTTTGGAAGTTTCCTGTAGGCTTTCCAGTAGCTCAAACAATAGAGCGATGCCAAGATCTTGGGTTCGATTCCCAGGGAAAGCAAGAACTGACAAAATGTAAATGTGTACCTTGAATGCCATGTAAGTCGCTTTGGATAAAAGTGTCTGCCAAATGCATAAATGTAAATTTTGCTAGTTAAAAGTGATACATTTTTCCATTCGGTGGTTCTACAGAATAACAAACATGTCAATTTTAGAAAAAGATAAAATCACTGAATAATAGTCTTGGAGTCTGTCAATAGAATATATCTGCAGAACTTGGAATCAGTATCAAAACTTTTTTCCCATTGATTTAACTAAAGTTTCAATGAGCATAATGAATTTTAACACCCCTGACCCCTTCAAAAAACAAAAACAAGGCCTAGTGTTGGATTGAGAGTCCAGGTGAGTGTTTGGCAGAGAAGATAACAGCTCTGTTTTCATCTCTGAAAAGAAGAAAAGAAAAGATCAGAGCTGGTGAGAAAACTTGTTTGAAATCCATTGTTACAGAAGATGTACACCTTCTGGCAAATAGTTTTCTATGCTAATACCTCAGAGAGTTGCTGCGTCTTTGTTTTGTTATTTGTATGCTATAGGTGCGTCTTGTTCTGTGTAATTGCTTATTTTACTCAGTGGGGTTTGTGCCCCACATTCTGTCTTATAACGGTGCATGTCAACCCAAAATTGTACATTGGTTTGACACTGTGTCAGTCACAAGATAGCTTCAATTATGATTAATTATCTCCATTGAACTCTACAAGCATTGAATGTTATGTTCACTGCTTTTTATACCAGATAAAGATAGAGAGAGAACCATTGGAGAAACATAACATTGTCAAGGCCACAGTCTCTGATTCATGGAAATTACGCTCCAAGGTTTGAATCATCAATTGTGGTTAGTAGAACAGGTCTTTAAGCAAACACTACAACCTTGTTTTAAATCTGAATTGCTGTGGGTGCTACGAACAAAATTTTAAAGGGGTTATAAATTGAGAAATCGACTTTTCCTTGAGCCTTTGATATATAAAAGGTCATCATAATATAATAATATCCTGTACGTTTCGGAGATGAAAATGTCCTTGTTAGTTGAATGAAAGCTTTTATTGACAGCTGGCTCATCAAATGAGGGATCTGTGAATTTGCCTCCCTGTGAAGACAGAAGAAGCCCAAACCCTGATTCTGTAGCCCCGCCCGCCGATTCACACATGACATAATAGGGAAATAACATTGGCCAACGTGGAGCCAAACCGGATTGAGCTACCAAGCAATAAACATGCCGTTGAAGATTACAAAATAGTGTGCAGTGGCTGTTTGTGGAAGAACAGAGTCCTGCATAAGCTTCCTTTGGTTTCCTATATGAGGAATTAAACTTTATTTTTGATTAAATTTTAACTCAGGTGGGTAAGATTGCAAAGTTTGTTCGCTTTCACCGCGGATTCGTTTGTAAACAAGACACAGGTCGAGACTGGATTTGTAGACAGACTGAGATTAAAAACGATGCTGTGCCTTCTGGATCCGACAGGAATGATGCAACACACTTATGTGAGTGAAACATGATTTTATATGTGATAGTTTTGCTTTGTTACAGATCGTTTGATATCTACTGATTAGGTGTACGCGTCTAACTAAACATAATTAACGATAACTTACCGCGCTGTCACAGGCTGGAGTATCCTTTGTATTTGAGGTGTTGTTGGTTCATTGTCCTGCGATTCGGGATCAGACTCGAACATGTATGGGCGATCATTCCGGTTACGTTTTTCCTCATTGGAAGTTTTCAAAACAATTCCCCATGTGTACTGATAATTTATTATAATTATATGATTATAATATGCTAAACTGTTATCCAATCATAGCAGTGGGCGTTTACTTCCAAGTCTTCAATGCGGCACGCCCATAAAAACCTAAGAGCTAGGCTCAAAACCAGGGTTGAAAAAAGCCTATTACTTATTCATTCTGATGTTTTTGAATGTAAAAACCACACGAACGGTTAAAAAGTTGACCTCAGACAACAGAATAAAAAAAGGAAAAAAGCCAGTTCATGACCCCTTTAAATCTCATGATGGTGTATATATCACTATTTGGCAAGAAATTCAACTCCCAAATTTTTCAGAAGATGTAGTTTATACTCATTTGTGTAGTAACTTAAATAATTTGATTATGAATGACTGGGAATGTTAAAATTTTGACCAATAGCAATTAGCTGATTATTATTTTATTATAATTTAAGCATTACAATTCTATACCATTTTTCTTCTAAATTTAATTTAGGAATTGCAAAACTATAATGTTCAACATGATTTGTATATACATATGTGACCCTGGAGCACAAAACTAGTCGTGCGTCTCACGAGTATATTTGTGGAAATAGCCAACAATACATTGTATGGGTCAAAATTATCCATTTTTCTTTTATGCCAAAAATCATTAGGATATTAATGGATATTGAGAAATGATTTTCTCAATATTTAGATTTGTTTTCAACCTCATATTCCAGATTTTCAAATAGTTGTATCTCTTCCAAATACTGTCCTAACAAACCATTGACAAGTGGAAAGCTTATTTATTCAGTTTCAGATGATGTATACATGTCAATTTCAAAAAAGTTGGCAGTATTACTAGTATTACTACTCTTTGAGTGTTAGACGACGGTGATATATTTTTATACTTTCTAATGACAGATTGGTTTTTTTTTGCCATTGTTTGTGTTTTTCTCCAAAATATTACTCTTTAGCATTGACACATTGAGGTTAGTCTGGGTTTGACTGTGTTAAGATACATTTGGTTCAGTCAAAGCATTATGTTTTTCCCTCATGCTTGCTTTGGAGATACCTATGATGTTCTGTCCTTGTAAACATCTCATATCTGACCCTCGAGAGGATGAGAAGAGGTTGGCCTTTAACACTGGACAACTCACTATCCAAGAGTATTGATCTTACTCTGAATTCCTCTACCTTCTTTGCTCTCCACTTTTGTCGGATAACCATTAGGGATCGTTCTCCACACACTAAGCCTGGTGTGATCTGCACCAAAGGAGAAAGAGCAAGAGAGATTGTGTGTGTGTGTGCACGGCCATAGAGGAAATATAGCTTGAGCAATTTCAGAAATTGATTGGTATCTGAGGAGACAGGCAGAGAGATAAATGAATATTTAGCAGTTTGTTCTTCATGCTGTGTTGTGGATGGGAAGTCCCTTGGGGAACAGTAGTGAAGGGTCAGCGCTAACACATCCAGCAGCTCCTCCAGGGGCAGTGTTCATGGTGCTTTACCAGGCTGGGATACCAGGCTTTCCACTGGGCAAGAACATGCTGACCTTGCCCTGGGATGTTTTTTTCTCCCCCATCCCCAGAGACTGTTTGTGCATTGATTAGATGACCTGTGAGCAATACACTTCAGGAACATTCCCCAGCATCTCATCAGGAGCTCGTCTCATTAATTTCCACCTCTAAATTCTTAATGCTCCACATCTGTAGTCAAGTTGTGGGGTTGTGTAGTCATTGAAGATCTGGGCTGGTAACTAAAAGATTGTACGCTCAGATCTCACCTGTGATCTGTAAACTTTCACCATTGTGCAAGCCATTAACTGTTATCCTCTAGAGCAGGGGTTTTCAGACTGTAGGTCGCAGAGTCACCTGGCTGCAGCTGAATTTATGTTTCAGTGAATGACACACACACACAAACAGCCTGGCATTGCACAATATACAAATGTTAAATTGAAATCAGTATTGCTTAGTCAGTGCGATTTTACGAATCACAAAGGCTATTATAAATATAAATACAATATATTGCCAAAAGTATTGGGACGCCCCTCCAAATCACTGAGTTCAGGTGTTCAATCCCTTCATGGCCACAGGTGTATAAATCAAGCTCTAGGCCTGCAGACGCTTCTACACACATTAGTGAGAGAATGGGCCGCTCTCAGGAGTGTGTGTGTGTGTGTGTGTGTGTGTTCGATTCTACACACATTAGTGAGAGAATGGGCCGCTCTCAGGAGCTCAGAGAACTCAAGCGTGGGGCCGTGATCGGTGGACACCTGTGCAATAAGGCCAAATATTATACTAAATATTCCACGCTCAACTGTTAGTGGGGTTATAACAAAGTGGAAGCAATTGGGAACAACAGCAACTCAGCCACGAAGTGAAATCATAGAGGGGTCAGCGCATGCTGAGGGTCACAGAAGTGGCCAACTTTCTGCAGAGTCAAGAGCTCCAGACCTCCAAACTTCTGTGGCCTTCAGATGAGCTCAAGAAAAGTGTGCAGAGCTTCATGGAATGGGTTTCCATGGCCGAGCAGCTCATCCAAGCCTCACATCACCAAGCGTGGGATGCAGTGGGGTAAAGCGCGCCACCACTGGACTCTAGAGCAGTGGAGACATGTTCTCTGGAGTGACCAATCACGCTTCTCTGTCTTACAATCCCATGGACGAGTCTGGGTTTGGCGGTTGCCGGGAGAACGGGACTTGCCTGACTGCATTGTGCCAAGTGTAAATTTGGAGGGGGGATTATGGGGTGGGTTTGTTTTTCAGGGCTTGGCCCCTTAGGTCCAGTCAAAGGAACTCTTAATGCTTCACTAAGACATTTTGGACAATTTCATGCTCCCAACTTTGTGGGAACAGTTTGGGGACGGCCCCTTCCTGTCCCAGCATGACTGCGCTCCAGTGCACAAAGCGTCGCTCCATAAAGACATGGATGAGCGAGTTTGGTGTGGATAGAACACCTTTGGGATGAATTAGAGCGGAGACTGAGAGCCAGGCCTTCTCGTCCGACATCACAAATGCGCTTCTAGAAGAATCCCCATAAACACACTCCTAAACCTTGAGGAAAGCCAGAAGAGCTGAAGCTGTTAGAGCTGCAAAGGCAGGCGTCCCAAAACTTATAGCAGTATAGTGTATATCAGCATTGTGTTTCATGAAGAGCGCGCACACAGCATGTTCTGATAACAGTTTTCAGCGTCTCAGAGCAGCTCGGTTCATTATTAAGTGGCTTGTGTGCATTATTAACGAGAGAAAACTTGTTCACTTCAATCACTATACTGTATTCTGCATGAGATCGCATTACACCAGATAATTCAAATGAAAGGCTGATTCAGGTCTAGGCTGCGTTTCCCAAAAGCGTCCCGAGCTAAGTTGATCGACTATTGGTGGCAAATGGGAAACACATTCATCTCTGCAATCTGTTCAACTCAGCGCTGTTGTCTTTCAGAGATAAGGGGCCTATTTTAACAAACTCACGGCGCAGGAGCTCTTAGGGCGTGTCTGAATCCACTTTTGCTAGTTTAACGACGGGAAAAACGGTCGGTTAATTAATATTACTCAGTACTTAAATATATAATTACACTGTAACAATGCCACCTTAAAATAGAGTGTAACTGATATTTGTTGGACAAATATATATATATATATATATATATATATATATATATATATATATATATATATATATATATATATATATATATATATATATATATATATATATATATATATATATATATATATATATATATATATATATATATATATATATATATATATATATATATACATTTTCAGTGTGCTAGTTTTTCAATTTTCCCTTCCCATTTGTTGTGTTTTCTTTTTCCATGTTTTCATCTTAATGATCATGCACAAAGTTGATGATGCATTGAAATGATACATTTAGGAAATGCGCTTGATTCATATGAGGAACTAATGATGCTTCATTGAAACCCTAATCTAAGTTATAATCGTGTCTTTTAAAGGATATTTGGGTCATTAGGACTTTAGAAAGGACTGTCATTATGAAAAACAGACCTGCATTTAGAGGCAATGAAAAGGGTGATTAGATATATATAAATGTCCTTACAGAGCTACAGGGTAATGAATCGAGGTTGGCAAGATGAATGCATGACTTCCTAATGGCATAACGACAGTAATTGGATGCATATTGTCAGTCCTAACAATTACTGGATCATATACAGAAGCCCATTAGTGCGAAATTGCCTGTAAGGTCACATTACAAGCAGCAACGCAGAGGCAAACAGATTCGCAAACAAGCAAGGAAGACACTTCTCCCTGTTTACGCTCTTCACTAGATAATCAGTTTTCAACAAGCACACATGTCACCAATCCTATCTCTCCTTTTCACCTGGGATTCCCATCAGTTTACGTCTAATTACCTCGAGGAAACTGTCAATCTCCTCTAATTATTCTTTTGTTTTCCCATTCTACCGCACTAAGGGCATCAAACCAACCAGTAAATCTGATTTTTTTAGAAGTATCTAAATTATGTTGCATTAAAGTCATGCAATGCATTGCCGAGTTTTCCTTCTTTTCTTGCCTTTTTCCAAGTAGAAATTCAGGCTTTCTTCATATGATCCAGGGCTACCTGAGGTCATCAGTGCTCTTATAGCTCATCATCCAGTGTTTCCTTTGTAATGGATATTACACGGTGCACATGCAGTATTCAGTAGGATGGGCAGCATGTGAGGAAATGATGGGGCGGTAATGGGCAGGATTGGGAAGTGTGCTGTGTAACCGCTCAGCGGCCCATTTCTTGCTGTCGAACGAACTCAAACTGTGCTGGTCCGACCACACACACACACCCAGCTGCTTCTGTCAAGGGCATCAGATTAGCTTAACGATAGCAGAGAGCTAATGCTGGGGAATGAGAGGAGGGCACGGAGGGACTGCAATGCTAATATAATGAGACGCTCACTGCGATCATCTATTCCTCAAGTGTTCAGAGTATACTAGCTTAGTTTATGTGATAGTATATATATACTAGAGATGGGACTCGACCTGAAATGACTTCAGACTTGACTCGGGACTCGACCTGAAATGACTTCAGACTTGACTCGGGACTCGACCTGAAATGACTTCAGACTTGACTCGGGACTCGATCTGAAATGACTTCAGACTTGACTCGGGACTCGACCTGAAATGACTTCAGACTTGACTCGGGACTCGACCTGAAATGAGATGAGATGAGATTCAAGTTTATTGTCATTACACATGTACAAGTACAATGCAACGAAATGAAGTTTGGGGCAAGCCTCCGAGCCGCAGCTATTTAAAGCGCCGCCACACGCTCTCCAGAAATGAAGAAATGCAGATTGCTAAGCATACATGCAAACATTACATACATAGTACACACAGTACACGTGGTCACGTGATGGGATTTTTTGTTGGGAATAGTAAGGGAGATAGGAAGGAGGAAAGGGGAGGCAGACGGTTGGATGGGGGCAGGGATGGGGTGAGGTGTGTATGATGCGAGTAAGAGTCTTGAAGCTTCCTGTGTTGTGTGAGAATGTTAGCCATAACTTAAGATGTTTTCAAAGTTCAGTTCTGTGGCTTGTCCTTGAAAGGAAATATGGCCGTGCACAGGGAACGAAAGCAAGATAGCAGGACCCAGCTGTCAAGCTGACCTCCCAACCGAGAGATAGGGACAAGCTGGACGTTGGGATGAGGGAAAATATCTTAATCCATTTAGCTGATCTTCGCTAATTTTCCGGACCATAATCAATCAATCCGTTCTGATCCTCAGCGTCAGTGGCGAGCGTCCGGTTCATGAATGGACCTGGACATTTCATCCAATTTCATGGTCAGACCAGACATACTGCGTAGCAGTTCACTAGCCTGACCCCCGATGGAGCCCACTCTTCCCTGCGTCTCCGCAATCCGGGCTGAGATGTTACGATACAGCTCCTCAATCAATGTCACTCTTTGATCTAATACCTTCAGTCGGTCACACACATCCACGAAGCACTCATTAATTTCCACAGACAGCGGCTGGGTGAATTTACTGGCAGCTGTCTTACCAATTTTCCGATAGGTCAGGGCAATCCCAAGGCCGAGAAATAGGAACCCCACTATCATAATGCCAATTATGAATAAATCCTCAATATCCTCCATGGACAGGACTTCCAGGCACAGGCCTTGCCAGTTGTTCCAGGCGTCCCGCGTGTAGCCCGCGGGGAAGGTCCCGTCCGGGCAGGTGGGTTCTCCCGGAGCACCTTTCCTCAGTGAGAAAATCTTGTCAATCGCGCTGAGAGACCAGTTAATTAATTTCATTTCAGTATTTTCAGGAGTCCAGCAAGCAGGGAGTCAAGAAAAAAAGACAAGAAGATCAGCGCCAAAGCAGAGCGGGGAGCAGATAGAAGGCACGTCTGCTCTGTATGAGATCAGGAAGTGGAATTGACTTCAGACTTGACTCGGGACTCGACCTGAAATGACTTCAGACTTGGCTCGGGACTCGACCTGAAATGACTTCAGACTTGACTCGGGACTCGATCTGAAATTACTTCAGACTTGACTTGGGACTCGACCTGAAATGACTTCAGACTTGACTTGGGACTCGACCTGAAATGACTTCAGACTTGACTCGGGACTCGATCTGAAATGACTTCAGACTTGGCTCGGGACTCGATCTGAAATGACTTTAGACTTGACTCGGGACTCGATCTGAAATGACTTCAGACTTGACTCGGGACTCGACCTGAAATGACTTCAGACTTGGCTCGGGACTCGACCTGAAATGACTTTAGACTTGACTCGGGACTCGATCTGAAATGACTTCAGACTTGACTCGGGACTCGACCTGAAATGACTTCAGACTTGACTTGGGACTCGACCTGAAATGACTTCAGACTTGACTCGGGACTCGATCTGAAATGACTTCAGACTTGGCTCGGGACTCGATCTGAAATGACTTCAGACTTGACTCGGGACTCGACCTGAAATGACTTCAGACTTGGCTCGGGACTCGACCTGAAATGACTTCAGACTTGACTCGGGACTCGATCTGAAATTACTTCAGACTTGACTTGGGACTCGACCTGAAATGACTTCAGACTTGACTTGGGACTCGACCTGAAATGACTTCAGACTTGACTCGGGACTCGATCTGAAATGACTTCAGACTTGGCTCGGGACTCGATCTGAAATGACTTTAGACTTGACTCGGGACTCGATCTGAAATGACTTCAGACTTGACTCGGGACTCGATCTGAAATTACTTCAGACTTGGCTCGGGACTCGACCTGAAATGACTTTAGACTTGACTCGGGACTCGATCTGAAATGACTTCAGACTTGACTCGGGACTCGACCTGAAATGACTTCAGACTTGGCTCGGGACTCGACCTGAAATGACTTCAGACTTGACTCGGGACTCGACCTGAAATGACTTCAGACTTGACTTGGGACTCGACCTGAAATTACTTCAGGCTTGACTCGGGACTCGACCTGAAATGACTTCAGACTTGACTCGGGACTCGACCTGAAATGACTTCAGACTTGACTCGGGACTCGACCTGAAATGACTTCAGACTTGACTCGGGACTCGACCTGAAATGACTTCAGACTTGATTCGGGACTCGACCTGAAATGACTTCAGACTTGACTCGGGACTCGACCTGAAATGACTTCAGACTTGACTTGGGACTCGATCTGAAATGACTTCAGACTTGACTCTGGACTCGACCTGAAATTACTTCAGACTTGGCTCGGGACTCGACCTGAAATGACTTCAGACTTGACTTGGGACTCGATCTGAAATGACTTCAGACTTGACTCGGGACTCGACCTGAAATGACTTCAGACTTGACTTGGGACTCGATCTGAAATGACTTCAGACTTGACTCGGGACTCGACCTGAAATGACTTCAGACTTGACTTGGGACTGGATCTGAAATGACTTCAGACTTGACTCGGGACTCGACCTGAAATTACTTCAGACTTGGCTCGACAAAAAAGACGTGAAATTTTAAAAGCAACTCAAGTCTTTAATCCTTATCCATCTTAAATTTTTTAAAAATCTTTATTTGAATGTTTTAATATCTGCTTCACATGTACGTGACGTGGTAGATCGGACCCTTGTTATAGAATTTCATTACGGATGTATTGCGTGCGTAAGAGTCCCATGAAACATGACAGGATCCATCGTGCCATTTGTTCTCACATATGGATTTATTACCGTGTCAGATCAAAAACGAAAATGTGATGTTTTTCTGCTTACCCCTAAGGCATCCAAGATGTAGGTGTCTTAATTTCTTCAGTAGAACACAAATTAAGATTTTTAACTCCAACCGTTGCTGTGTGTCACTCATATAATGCTTGTCAATGGGGTCTAATTCTATTAGAGTAAAAACAAACATGGACAGACAACTTCAAATTAAACCCCGTGATGACACATTGATGTCTTAAGACACGAAACGATCGGTTTCTAAGAGAAACCCAATGATATTTATGCAAATATATCACCTCATATCAGACGAACGCTTCTGCTCTGCAGACTGCCATCACTTCCTGTGAGTGAGGTCAAAGTTACAGCCGGGTCATAGATATATACATAGATACCTCATTAGTGCCTGCGTGGATCATGGCGTGGATTGCTCGAATGAGAAATCTACATATACATATCTATGACCCGGCCAGAATTTTAACCTCACTCACAGGAAGTGAAGGCAGTCTGCAGAGCTGAAGCGTTCGTCTGATATGAGGTGATATATTTGCATAAATACCATTGGGTTTCTCTTAGAAACTGATCGTTTTGTGTCTTAAGACATCAATGTGTCGTCACGAGCCGCAGAGTTTAATTTGAAGTTGTCTTGTCCATTTTTTTTTTACTCTAATAGAATTCGACCCCATTGACAAGCATTATATGATTGACACACAGCAACGGTTGGAGTTAAAAATCTTAATTTGTGTTCTACTGAAGAAACGAAGACACCTACATCTTGGATGCCTTAGGGGTAAGCAGAAAAACATCACATTTTTTTGTTTTTGGGTGAACTATCCCTTTAACTCACACAGCTCGCTGCTTTACTGTGGTGTAGCCGAGTGGCTCTTTTGGGTTGCCAGCCTGTTAAAACATGAAGAAAATCTAACCTTTAAACCTAGCACTATGTTTTACTTTGATCAATCTTTTCGCAGCTTTTCTCTCTCTTAACGTAGACACGAGAGAGAGATAGAAAGATGTTAATCCATTTATTGCTTAAAGCGCATATTTTAAAGTATCGCAGTCAGCATGCGTATAGTTTTCTATTGACTAGAAACAACTAGAAACGTTCGGTTTGATTATTTTCTAATAATGTCTGTCGTCAATAACAACACTGTGTAACAAACGTGAATGGCGCCATCTTGTGTCCACTCAGCGACTGTATTGAAAATGACTACTTGTCTTGTTGCCAGGACAATAGTTTTTTTGTTTTACATTATAATGGGTTATAACGTAAGGTTGAATGTATCCCTTATATCTTAGGACTTTTATTACAAACAAAACTGATGATAGAAAGGTCATATTTTGTCTATAAAAAAAAAAAAAGGATTTTTGAATATATTTTTTTTTTTAAGACTTGAGACTCAACTCGAACTTGTGAATAAAGACTCCAGACTTGACTCAGACTCCAGATGATAGACTTGTGAACATCTCTGATATACACCGATCAGGCATAATCTTCCTAATATTGTGTTGGTCTCCCCTTTTGCTGACCCATCGAGGCATGGACTCCACTAGAGCCCTGAAGGTGTGCTGTGGTATCTGGCACCCAGATGTTAGCAGCAGATCCTTTAAGTCCTGTAAGTTGTGAGGTGGGACATCCATGGATCGGACTTGTTTGTCCAGCATATCCCACAGATGCTCGATTGGATTGAGATCTGGGGAATTTGGACTCAAACTCGTTGTTGTGCTCCTCAAACCATTCCTGAAGCATTTGTGCTTTGTGGCGGCGCATTATCTGCTGAAAGAGCCACAGCCACAGGGAATACTGTTTCCATGAAAGGCTGGACATGGGCTCAACAATGCTTAGGTAGGTGGGACGTGTCAAAGGAACATCCACATGATGGAGGACCCAAGGTTTCCCAGCAGAACATTGCCCAAAGCATCACTGCCTCCGCCACCACACCTTCTTCCCATAATGCACCTGGTGCCATGTGTTCCCCAGGTAAGCCACGCACACACACCCGGCCATCCACGCGATGTGGAAGAACAAGCTTGCCCATTTTTCCTGCTTCTAACACATCAACTCTGAGGACAAAATGTTCACTTGCTGCCTAATATATCCCACCCACTAACAGGTGATGAAGAGATCATCAGTGTTATCCACTTCTCCGGTCATAATGTTATGCCTGATCGGTGTACACACATGGGGCCCTATTTTAACGATCTGAAACGCAAGTGTCAAAGCGCAAAGCGCAAGTAACTTTGTGGGCGGGTCTCGGCGCTGTTGCTATTTTCCCGGCGGGATAAATGGCTCTTGCGCCCGGCGCAAATCTAAAATGGGTTGGTCTGAAGTAGCTTCATTATTCATAGGTGTGGTTTGGGCGTAACGTGAATAAACCAATCAGAGCGTCATCCAACATTCCCTGTAAAAGCAGGTGCGCAAGTTCCATTATGGATTGCTATTATTATGGCGTATTTACCAGGCGCACGCCAGGAGCGGTTCACAGCCGAGGAGACTGATGTTCTTGTAAGAGCAGTGAAAGACAGAGAAGTTGTGTTGTATGGGGATGGGAGAAACCCACCCAAAATAGCGTCGGTTAAACAGGCGTGGGAGGAAATAGCCACAGTTGTTTCATCAGCTGGCATCCCCAGGACATCGCACCAGTGCTGCAAGCGCTACAATGACATCAGAAGACGGGGAAAGTCCAAGCTTGCCAGCATCAATCGGGCACGCCGTGTAACGGGAGGTGGATCTGCCTCTACTCAGGACCTGACGCCAGCAGAGGACATCGCTGCGTCCACCCTCAGCGCTTTATTTTCTTGGTTCTTGACGGACAAACCAATTTGTTAGATGTCCTTATATACATATATGTCTTGCCAGAAGTTGCCACTATTGGGCAAACAGGTCTCCTTAATTATTAGACTACAATTAGCCTGAATCATTTGTAAGCTAGATTTATGCCTATTTTTTCACATCTTCGTGGCACACCACAATGATTTCCGTCATCTCATGTCACTGCATGAAAACACTGAAATCCGGCACTATCCGGGCATGGTATACTCCTGTGTAATTTGATGTTTACCGGATGTATGTGGGAAAAAGCGGATCAGAGTAACACGGAACAGTATATTTCCAGAAAAACCCGGAAACCTCACGTATGCGGACGTATACAGGAATCCGTGAAATTTCACGGACATATACAGCTGAAACACTGCTGGGTGTGCTTGGACTGAGGACTGTTAGGTGTGAAGAAGACCTTTCATATGTTAATGACTGACACTTGTGCTGGCTGTTCTCAGAGGGAGGGGGGGCAGGGGAGGACTTCAGGATTGAGAATTATCTCTGGTCTACTGTAGGCTACAGCAAACAAGCTTTTTACACAGAAAAAATAATTCTTAAGGCCCTGAAACACTAAACTGAACTAGAAATGACTAAAGCCGACTGTGGGGTTGGTTCACGTCTGGGTCTGGGCCAAACCATCAGAATGGTGTGTCAGGGCCTTAAAACCACTGCATGAAAAGAGTCTCTTAATCAATTATTTTTTATAAAAACAGTACAAAATAAAAACCCTGTCTGAACATATACGTTCACAAAAAAATCTAAATATGTAATGAAATAAACAAAGAAATGTAATGGAATTAACAAAGGATAATTAACCAAACATTTTAGACTATCCCCAAACAATTTTTGCAAAGTTTTACAAATTGTAGGCAATAATAACATTAAATAAAAAGGAGATGAAATGTGGAAAATGAAAAATTTTGTTTTAAAAACACCAAAAACTGATATGCTCAAAATAAAAATATGGAATAAAAAAGAGCAGGGATTCACTTGCTCAAGAAACACAGAAACACAAGCAGATCTTTCAGCTCTGCAACTGTTAACAAAAAGTGTCACTCCAAGATTCTTAACTTTAACACGCTGCAAAAGAGGGGCGTTTTAAGGTTTGAAATCCACCATTCACAATAGATGTAGGTGCAACCAATAAGGTTACCAATAAAAATAAGGCAACCAATAAAAATAATCCTAATTTTACAGAAAAAAACTTCAGTTTTTTACAGTATTTTCTTGTAATTTTGAATTATGTTTAAAACGATGTAAAATTACAAACAATATCTAAATAAACAACTTGACTGTTATTTTAAGGATTATATCATTAATGACAAATTGCAGTAATTCTCATTTTTTTATACAGGAACATCACTGTATTATTTTTCTGTTTTCATAAATAACAAATTCATGCAAAATTACAAACAATATCTGTAAATTAACAACTGTAATACAATATTTAGCTCATTATATTAAAGGTTTATGTTTGTGTCCATACTAACAATTTAACATTATTCTTTGTCATTTTAAAGTAAATCTTATTAGTTTTATATTTACACTGTAAAAATAAAAACCTAAAAAAAACAGCAGCTACAGCTGCAAAACAAAAACCGTAAAATAAGTCAAATATCTTAAGTCAAATAAAGTTTAAAAACTTCACAGAAATTTACATTAAACGTTTTAGAGAAAACACTATTAGTTTACAGATTTTTCCTTATTTAAATTAAGATATTTTACTTTAATTTTCTGTTTTACAGTGAAAATGTATTTTTACATTCAATTCTGGATACAAATATAACAAAATATATAGCAAACTAAATATCAAACAATAATTGTTTTTAAAGAGTACAAATCTGCACTGCTCTCCAGGTTGAAACTTCCAGGCCTCTGCCAGTGCCCACACCACAAAACACCATTTGACCAATTAATTAAATATAACAGCAAATAAAAATAAATATACACATTTTCTAACTGTTGTTTAAAACAAGTTTTTTTCTCTATGTGCAAGGCTATTTGCTGTCTTTCCGTGTTCTTTTGAGCGTGATTGGTCAATCTGAACGTCATCCAGAAATCTGGCCAATGACAGTGCGCGCCTTCAGTTTGAATTATACACCCGTTGTCGTTGAAGTTGCTCGTGGCTCGCGGGGACGCGACGCGATCGCGGGTTCTAATCTTCAACAGGACGGCTTCTTCTGTCCATTAATTGCATTGCATGGATCATTTTAAACCTGTTAAAATCTTATTTTGGATGAATTTTGATTGTGGGATGTCGACTGAGAGAACAGACTAAGTTTCCAATGGCGGACAGCAGACGGCAGAAGGTAACGTAACTTAAATCCCTTTATATTTTTTCTACTGCTTATCAAGATATAACGTTAGTGCATTATAGTCATATGCTAATCGTGATTAACTTACATATTCTGTTTCTGTGTTTTGTTGTAATATTGTTAAGATAGGGCTGGGTGTTATGGCGATCTGATGATACTGGCTATTGTTAGCGATTTTGCTGTAAACGTTAACATTACCTTTTTATATCGCGGAATGGGAATATAGCGTATATAACGCAGCACTGACTTTACTAAAACTTTTTGACATTTTGACAAGGAAACATGCATGAATGTAGAATAATGAACGGGACATGCATGTGTTAAAATAAGCCTCTCTCAGACAGCAGGCGATCCCGAAATCAATTATCTTTCTGTAAAATGCACACAATTATCTCAGAAACCTTGTCATGTGAGGTATTCACTTGATTTAAACCAGGGGTGTCCAAAGTCGGTCCTGGAGGGCCACTGTCCTGCAGAGTTTAGCTCCAACTTGCCTCAACACCTGTCTGGAAGTTTCTAGTATGCCTAATAAGACCTTGATTAGCTGGTACAGGTGTATTTAATTGGGGTTGGAGCTAAACTTTGCAGGACAGTGGCCCTCCAGGAGCAGGATTGGACACCCCTGATTTAAACAGTCAGTTATGTCTAAAGTAAAGTCAAACAGTTTAAGTTAACTTGGGGAAACCCGGATGCGTGTCATTCTGTGCACCCGTTCTTAAAGGGGCTGCAGCTTTGTCATCATTTTAATAAAACAAAAGAATAGAGAAGACCTTCTACTTCTTTAAGAATCAAGTGATATTAATTAATTGAATATCATACAGTGAAGACTTTTAAAGCAGTATTATTCTGTAGCATTTTAATAAAATATCCATCAAAATAAATATATTGTGATATCGTTATTGTAAAATAAAATTTCTCATGTATGTATAATTATATGGTCATAATGCCCATCCCTACTGTCAGCTAGTTTTAAGATCAAGCTTGTCATAAGATGTAACAGAGCTTTGGAATGAGTAATCTGAGAACACTGTCATGTACACTTGTTCAACAGAGAGGACAGGTAACCACCATACTTGGACTCTGAAGAATTATAGGCAAACCAGGATTTTGGATCTACTGTGAAGTTTTTGTATGGGCCTGGTGAGTATGTTTTGCAAGTCCATGTCCGTAAGTTGATAATTAATATTAATGTTTTATCAAACAAATTAATATTCATTTGTGTGTGTGCATGTTTCTTCCCCCCTCATGATCCAGAAGTTTTGGATCCATGATCCTGAAGAACTTTTACAGATGTTGACCCTGAATGTGTAAAAGGTAATCTTAAAAATGTTGTCATTATTTTAATGTTCTGTTTTTTTCTGTAATGTAGACGCATGCATTTTCTGTGAAGTTGCTTTGAAACAATATCAGGGTTTTTCCTACATTGAAATTTTTTTGCCGGCCGCCAAAACAAATTTTTGTCCCGCCAAAGCCTTATTTGATGAGTTATTGTGATTTATGAGTGATGTAGAACAGATAACTGCTGCGCTTGAGTTAACTGAGTGACAGAGAGAACGACCAGTGAGCTCCTCCCGCTCGCACGCTCTCTGTCTTCAAAATAAGCATTCTTAGCTTTCTACTGTTTCACATTTTACGTTAATCAAAATCAAAAGGTCGGAAGACCGAATCCATGTTGCATGTGGCGCTATCAGACGTCTTCCTTTAATTACCGCTGGGTGTGAAATGCGCTCAAAAAACATTGACTGATTCTCTGACCAGCTGACATAAAGCATACTTTAAATAAACAGGAAACAAATCCTATCCGGTTATGAAGTGTTTTCTGTGTCTTGACAAATCTTTCGCGATTTTCTAAAGACGGGATTCACACACAACGCGTCTGCTAATGTCCGATTCGCCACCTAATGACTCCTTTGAACCGAATCATTTTAACGACTGGTTAGAACTGATCTGTCCAACACTGAACTCACGAATTAGTTTAATAATTTACTCAGAACAACACCTGAAATGAGAACACAAGTGTGCTTACCCACTTTAGCAAGAGTGGATAGTAAGAATTATTTTTAATTATCAACAGTCTTTCAGCTTATTTATGTGGACAATGTGTAGTAAAATAAATAGCCTAAAATCATTTAGTTTAGACTGGAGTGAGGTGAACCCAGAACAAATTTGTTGTTAGCTAGCTGATTGTAAATGGCAGAAAATTGGGCTATTTGTTCATTTTTTTAATACTATTTTTTTAATATTGATATGATTACCAAAACAATTATCAGTAAATAGTGTAAAAATGAGGGGGAAAAAACAAACATCAAGGTATCAAAATAAGATAAGCAAAAGTTACAAACTTTCTTTGAATTTATTTCAAATTTATTGTCAGTATTGCGCTTGCAGATCAAGTGGGTAGGGTATTTTTTTTTTTACCGTGCGTATGTGTGTGTATGGATGACCATGTCTGTCAGCCACCACCGAAGACCATTTTTGACCCAGGAAAAACCCTGAATATGTATTGTGAAAAGCGCTATACAAATACATTTTAATTGAATTGTTTTACTTACTTTTATTGGCATTAACTATATATTATTAATGTATTATTTGGCAGGTCGCAAGATGTATTTTATTTTGTGAGACTTTGCTGAGGAAGTATTCTTTGGCTCAGTCTGAAAAGGCCCAGAAAAGAAACACTATGAAGAACATCACACAGAACCGTCAGAGAAAGAGACAGGTAAGTTAAGAAACCGGTTAAGCTTTTTCCCTCCAGAATGTTACTATACTCCTCTCTGAGTTTTAGTGGTTGATTTACTGTCATGTTTTGCAGTTGCTGGAGACCAGGTCCAGGGTTGCACAAACCAACACAGAACCTGTGGAAGACCGCAACTATAGACCTGATGAAGATGAAGATGATGCTGTTGTTGATGGAAGGCCAGTGTGGATGGTTTGGCTAGCTACTACAAACCAGACTAGGCTGACCCACACTACGTGTCACATCACCAGCCCATCATGCCAGTTTGAAAAAATGTTCAAAACTCAAACAACATTGTGTTAGAGTTGGTCACAATTCTTTTATAATTATAATTTTAATATTCAATTGTTCCATTTTATATTGTCTTTATTCCTATGTTTATATACTTATACTTTTATTGGTTCCCATATATAGAACATTTACATATATTTTATATACACTTTTTAATTTATAGATTTCTTTGTCTCGTTTTATATTGTATACTTTGTATGTTAGTAACTTTTTAGATGTCCATGTTGCTTTTGATCTCCACGTTTTGTATTGTTCCTTTTACGTCGCCTTCCTTTAGAAACATTTTGTTCACTTATCTTTTCCCCCATTCATTTTAATGTATGTTTATAATGCTCTTTGTTCTTTTTATTTGGTTATATTGTTTACTTGGAATATTTATGTGTATTTTATATGCACTTTTTTGTCTTATAAATGTATTGTTCTCATTTTATATTGTTTAATTTGTATATTTATTCTTTTCCTTTTTATGTTCACTGTGTATTTTATTCCTTTACATCTCTGTCTTTTAAATGCATTTTATTCATTTTTTTCCCTTTTTGTTTCTTTACCAATTCATTTTAATGTATATTTATGTTCTTTGGACTGTTTATATTTTTACATTTTTTCCTTTACATTTTCATCCCTTTTAAATACATTTAGTTCACTTGTTTTTGTTTCACCATTGTTTTAATGTTTGTTTATAATGCTATTAAGAATGTTTTTTTATTATTATTATACCTTTTTAATAAATATTTCAGACTTTCTCAAATTGTTTTGTGTGTATTTTTCTTTTGGGAGGGAGAGGGGATTATTTTTTATATATTATATATTAATGAGCAAAATCTGCATAGCTGGCCTATAACCAATCAAGTCCCTATGCTACAAAACCTAGCCCACCCTTAGCCTTAGAAGTAACCAATAAAGTCACTTGACTGGGTTTTCAATGCGTCCTGTCCTCCAATAGCAGTCTGGGTTTTGGGAGTGGTTTAAAAAAAACAACCAATCCAGTTTGAGATGAAGGACCAATAGGGGATGGAAGGCAAAGCTGTTTAGAGGTGTGAAAATGTCTCCTGGGAAAAAACTTGATGGGATTATTTGCCATGGCAACAAATGGCTGTAGCATGGGAGTATACGGGCACAACATACATCCGATTTGGTACCATTTCGGATGAATACGGACATATACGGATCCATGGAATTTGACCTATCCGGCCAGTATACTCCTGGATTCTTCCGAATTTCAGCAGTGTATACAGGAGTATCCTGGTCCGGATACACCTTTTTTCATGCAGTGTGTGTTAATATTTTTTAGTGTAACAATTTATGATTTGCAAAAATAACTGTTGCATCTGTGTAGATTACATGAGCAAAGTGTATGCGCGTTGTGCACGCTATACATTATGGTCAAGCATGCGCCCTTAAAATAGCATAATGAACAACGCGCAACGCGCCACTGACTTTAGACTAGGTTTTTTCTGGTCAGTGGCGCAATTGTTTAATGGAACAGCAAAATAGCACCAGGGATTGTTTGCGCCGGAACACGCCTCCTTTTTTGCGCTGAACCGCCCAGGGAGCGCAAGTTCATTCACTAGTTTAGCGACGTGCTCCTGTGGAGGGAAAAGCGCGCTTTGCGCGGGTGCAAAATAGGAATGACACATGCGTCGGTGTACAAAGTCAATTGCGCTGGGTGCAAGATAGGGCCCATGTTGTTGTTGTTTTTACTTCATAGATGTATTTCAGATTAATCAAATTCAGTCATTGATACATTATCAAGTGTTTTGCAAAGAATTCAGAACAAGATAAGCAAAATAAACAAAAGGGTGAGGAGACACAGCAGAGAATGGATTTTTGAAATAAAAGGGACAAAAAAGAAAGAGAGAGAGAGAGAGAGAGAGAGAGAGAGAGAGAGAGAGAGAGAGAGAGATACCAGGCCATGGAAAATTCAGGCCTGCTAATGAAGATGACATCCTGAGAGCTCAGTAATGTTGCTACATCGTGAACAGCCATTGGAGGATAATGTCCTGGTGCGTACACACATAATTTATTGCTGCAATATACTCTCCTCTTCAAATGAGCTCCAATGGAACTCATTAACTACTCTGATGAAGATCAGCCAAGACAATAAAGAAACAGAGAGTGGAGACGAAAGAAGTGGAAAGGGAAGGGAAAGGAAAAGGAGAGTTTGTAGTGTGTGTGTGTGTGTGTGTGTGTGTGTGTGTGTGTGTGTGTGTGTGTGTGTGTGTGTGTGTGTGTGTGTGTGTGTGTGTGTGTGTGTGTGTGTGTGTGTGTGTGTGTGTGTGTGTGTGTGTGTGTGTGTGTGTGTGTGTGTGTGTGTGTGTGTGTGTGTGTGTGTGTGTGCATGTTTTTGTGAAATATCAGGACACAAATGTGTATAATGACACAGGTATGACACAGGTATTACAAAAAGAGGGTGAAATATGAGGACGTTCCCCATGTCCTCACTTTTCAAAATGCTTATAAATCACAGAATGAGGTTTTTTCACAGAAAGTGAACTGCACAGTCTCCTGTGAGGGCTAGAGGCAGTGTGTGTATGTGTATGTGTGTGTGTGTGTGTGTGTGTGTGTGTGTGTGTGTGTGTGTGTGTGTGTGTGTGTGTGTGTGTGTGTGTGTGTGTGTGTGTGTGTGTGTGTGTGTGTGTGTGTGTGTGTGTGTGTGTGTGTGTGTGTGTGTTGTGTGTGTGTGTGTGTGTGGGCATGTTTTTGTGAAATATCAGGACACAAATGTGTATAATGACACAGGTATGACATAGGTATTACAAAAAGAGGGTGAAATATGAGGACGTTCCCCATGTCCTCACTTTTCAAAATGCTTATAAATCACACAGAACAAGTTTTTTTTCACAGAAAGTGAACTGCACAGTCTCCTGTGAGGGTTAGGTTTAGGGTCAGTGTAAGGGGATAGAAAATACGGTTTGTACAGTATAAAAACCATTACGCCTATGGAATGTCCTCACATTTCACAAAAACAAACATGTGTGTGTGTGTGTGTGTGTGTGTGTGTGTGTGTCATGTACAAGCATTTTTACCAATGATATATGGTTAGAACATGATGCAAGAGGTCCGTAATAAAGATCAGAGGCCTCGTGTGTAAAACGTTGCGCTGGTTTTGTCCTGAATGCGTGTGTATTGTGAATATTTGTGTGTTTTACAATCGACGAACACGCAAACTGTTCATTCAGACGAGGATGGCTCCAGGTCTTCTTACACTGCAGTTGTTCTCTTCTCTCAGTCTGGTGCTTTGCTTTCTTGCTGTACAGAGAGTTCTTCAAAGTCTCCAGCTGAGAGTGTTTGCTAACCGCTCTTGTTTGATCACAGTCACAGTATTATATTATCTTTTTGACAAGGCCTGACACATGCGCAGACTTGGACACCAGATTCAGAATCTGTTTTTCCTGTAAACTTCTCATCAGCCTCAGCAGTTTTCCTCCAGACGCACCTCAGAGAGGTTGCAGGGGTGAATATACCAGCATCTTAAATGTTTGCATTAAAAGTGATTTGATGGCTTTGCTTATCTCGTGGGAAAGTGTGTATCAGCTGCTGAGCAGAGGCATTCACACATTTCCCCCCGGCCGCTTTAACCCGTTGACATTTTTGTACCCTACAGTTTGTTAGGCGACGCATATTAATTCGAAATTTCACCCCAGCCATAATTGATGTCGCCGATTCTTTGTACCGAAAAGTCAATCCAAATTAGCAGCTACAGAAGTGAAGATGAATTGACGTTGAATGAGCAATAGGCACACACACACAGAGCCAGTATGAGCTTGAGGAAAGCAGAGCTGCTTAGTAAACATCACTCCATCCTCTCCATCTCTCCATCCTCTCCATCCTCTCCATCACTCCATCCTCTCCATCTCTCCATCTCTCCATCCTCTCCATCCTCTCCATCCTCTCCATCACTCCATCCTCTCCATCTCTCCATCTCTCCATCCTCTCCATCCTCTCCATCCTCTCCATCCTCTCCATCTCTCCATCTCTCCATCTCTCCATCCTCTCCATCACTCCATCCTCTCCATC
Source organism: Gobio gobio (assembly GCF_949357685.1). NCBI lineage: Eukaryota > Metazoa > Chordata > Actinopteri > Cypriniformes > Gobionidae > Gobio > Gobio gobio. The sequence continues at coordinate 3,311,124 of NC_137102.1, read as the reverse complement.
ACTCCATCCTCTCCATCACTCCATCCTCTCCATCACTCCATCCTCTCCATCACTCCATCCTCTCCATCCTCTCCATCACTCCATCCTCTCCATCACTCCATCACTCCATCTCTCCATCACTCCATCCTCTCCATCCTCTCCATCACTCCATCCTCTCCATCACTCCATCCTCTCCATCACTCCATCCTCTCCATCCTCTCCATCACTCCATCCTCTCCATCACTCCATCCTCTCCATCCTCTCCATCACTCCATCACTCCATCCTCTCCATCACTCCATCCTCTCCATCCTCTCCATCCTCTCCATCTCTCCATCACTCCATCCTCTCCATCCTCTCCATCACTCCATCACTCCATCCTCTCCATCCTCTCCATCCTCTCCATCACTCCATCCTCTCCATCACTCCATCCTCTCCATCCTCTCCATCACTCCATCCTCTCCATCACTCCATCACTCCATCACTCCATCTCTCCATCTCTCCATCCTCTCCATCCTCTCCATCACTCCATCCTCTCCATCCTCTCCATCCTCTCCATCACTCCATCCTCTCCATCACTCCATCCTCTCCATCCTCTCCATCCTCTCCATCACTCCATCCTCTCCATCACTCCATCCTCTCCATCCTCTCCATCCTCTCCATCACTCCATCCTCTCCATCCTCTCCATCACTCCATCCTCTCCATCCTCTCCATCACTCCATCCTCTCCATCCTCTCCATCACTCCATCCTCTCCATCACTCCATCCTCTCCATCCTCTCCATCCTCTCCATCACTCCATCCTCTCCATCCTCTCCATCCTCTCCATCACTCCATCTCTCCATCCTCTCCATCACTCCATCCTCTCCATCCTCTCCATCCTCATGGCTCATGGATTTGATATTCTTGCCGTCCGGTGTTGGCACAGTCAAACACAGCCTCTTGCCAGAGGGCAAGGTTAGTTCGTCCTAGGTCGGAAACCAAATCTCATTGTGTGCAGGAGAGATTTCTGCCCTGCTTTAGTCCATCAGTCCAGCTCTACAGCTTCAGCATGCATTCTATCACACAGCCCCAGCGTCTTTATGCTGGATCTGAACTCTCATAAAAGAACACCCAGGGAAGTGTGTGATATCCACCCCACCACCTCTGCCTGGATAAACTGTGTGTGTGTGTAGACGAATGTGGTTGCACACTTAAGGAAAATAAGAAGTACTCTCCATTTCTTAATACCAGTCGTTTGAGATTTCCGTAAACCATTGGTGCAGGGGACAATTGACTGCATGGTTTAACAAAAGCTAGACAGTCGGAGTGTGTGCCTGAAGTGTGTGTATAAAGAAATAGTCACTGCTTGACGGACTTAAGTGCCAAAATGCATTTCGAGATGTAATCACTTTAATTTTGACGTACAGCTCCATGATATCTGTTATAAAAAACAAATGCATTTCAATGTCATGCTGGTGTTACACACCATCACACACATGCATTTTAGTTTCTACCAAATTATAATACTTGAGAACAGTGACTAAATAAATATTTCAAGATTAACATTTGCATGCTTTGTATTTGAAAATAAATATTCAACTGTATCACTGATCTGCTCATTTCAATTATCATAAAGTCATAATTAAGAGATAAAAAGTCAAAAATATGATTTTAAAAGTCATAATTGTGAGATAAAAAGTTGAAAATATGACATGTTAAGTCATAATTAAGAGATAAAATGTAGAAAATATGATTTTAAATGTCCTCATTATTAGATAAAAAAGTCAGAAATATGATTTTAAAAGTCATAATAGTGAGATAAAAAGTCGAAAATACGACAAGCTGTCATAATTATAAGATAAAATGTAGAAAATATAATTTTAAATGTCCTCATTATTAGATAAAAAGTCAAAAATATGATTTTAAAAGTCATAATCGTGAGATAAAAAGTCGAAAATATGACATGCTAGGTCATAATTAAGAGATAAAATGTTGAAATATGATTTTAAAAGTCCTCATTATTAGATAAAGTCATAAATATGACATGCTAAGTCATTGTGAGATGAACAGATGAAATTAGATAAAAATCCTAAATTTTTGATTTAAAGTCAAAATTATGACCTAAAATTCTAAATTATGATTAAACGTCATAATGATGAGATAAAAGCTGAAATTAGATTGAAAAAAGTCTAAAGTATGACTAAAACACACACTAAGACATTTAAGAGATGAAATCATGCTTGTCATTTTTTTTAAATGCGCTTTTAATTTTTTGATTCACACTTATAAAAATAATATTTACATTATTGTTTTCATTTTGTGCAATATTTTTTTTTTTTACATGTGTTTTTACATTTTGATATCAGTTTTTACAACAGAAATGAATCAATCAAATGATCATGGTTTCCACAAAAATATTAAGCACAACTTCGACATTGATAATAATAATAAGAGATGTTTCTTGAGCACCACATCAGCATATTAGAATGATTTCTGAAAGTAATTTTTTAAAATACATTAAAATAGAAAATGGCTAAAATGGTTAAATTGTAATAATATTCCATAATATTACTGTTTTACTGCATCTTTGATTAAATAAATACAGCCTTGGTGAGCATAAGATACTTGATTTGGAGGGGCGTCCCAATACTTTTGGCAATATAGTGTATGTATGATCATATCTTTGGTCATGTCTTGTCTTGCCCAGGGCACAAAGGGAGCTCGGACTGCCTGTATATCACACTGGTTCTCATATTAGTTTTGTCCAAGGGTTGGAACAGACAAGCCAGAGCCAGTCATCTCTCAAAATGATATTTGTCATTGAAATGCATTAGTGAAATGGGTTTTGCTAAATTAGAAATGCATTTTAATAAAGACTAATGAGGACTTCAGAGGGTTTGTGTTGCGGTGGGAGCGAGGAACTACCTCTGCACGTTTACAATACAATTAATGCACATCTAATTGTCGCTTCATTTTCGGGGGAAGCGTCACACACTTTGGCACCGTCCCTGGTTTTCTCTTTCGCTCATTTCAGCCTTGCTGGAGACAGAGACCCGTCGGCAGTGTGTTTCACTGTAATTTCTTTGTTAATTACATCTCATGGGAGGAGCGGGTGGAGGAAAGCGGCTCGAGGGCAGTGTGTTCGTGTGTGTTTAACAGAGGAGAGTGCTAAACTGGCACACTTACACACTAGTTTGCTTTCGGTGCAGACGGTGTGAGTCTCCTCAGTAACAAGCTCATCATATATCCTCCAGCCATCCTCCATGCTGCGATTCCTCATTCCTTTGCTCCACTTTTGAGGACACACACACACTCACTTATCAGGCTCGTGGCAAATCCTCGTCTCTCTGATTTATCACAACACTTGAATGGATTGGTAATCTGTAAACACTCTCGACTTCTTTATAGTGGCGGTGGGAGTGCAGGGAGTTTATTGTCTATCATTTAAAAGGAGCGAGAAGAGACGTGTAGGTGTGTGTGTGAGTGTGTGTGTGTGTGTGGTGTTATGGATCATCAGGCAAGTGGTCTTCACTTAGAGGTTAGAGAGAAGGAAAGATTAGAGATGCTGATATCAGAATCGGGGAGTTAAGAAAGCAATCATTGTATTGTAATTGGTTTTTTTGTGTGGCTAAGAGTTTCAAATGAGTACCAGTTATCTTTTATTTACATACTAAAAGTGTGCACTCAAAAAAATAATTTGTCGAATTTACTTAAACATATGGCTTTGATTTTATAGTAATTTTAGAGTAAATTCTTTTTTGTAAAATATATATTTTATATGAAATAAAAAATATTTTGTACAGTATTTTTCATTCACAGTAAATTTAAACTTCCATAACTATTTCATACTTTCATATTTTGAATTGCTTTCACTTCAGCAATAATCTGCAGAATGTCGTCTTTAAAACGAGACCAAACTTTGGTCTATATTCCAAAGCATTCTTGAATTACAGCCCTTTAAGTTTGGATAGTGCATTTTCATGTGTATTCTCAAAAAGGGGGGTGATAGTCAAAGGGTTAAAAAAGCTGCGTCAAGTTGTTCCACACAACTATATTGAGCCATTTTTACATTTTTAGTTATATGAACAAAAGAAAGTCAAGTCAAGCTGAAAAAAATTCACAAAAGTAAATACAAACCATTTGAGTTTGTCACTGTTACATAATATTTATATGTGCGGGTTACTTAATAATGTTATGTTTTATAAAAGTTTATTATGTTAGGTGAATACATTTCTTGATTTAATTTAGCTTATTAAATTAACTTGCTCTACCAGTGTAAGTGGAAAACTATTAAATATAACAAAAAGCATATTTTTAGAAACAAAATTCAAAAATAATTTAATTGAGAACAGGAAGTCCATCCAATAAATGAGTGTATGAGTGGCCACAGCCTTAACACAGGCTCTCTTCTGCACACTGTAAAAAATACTTGTTTTACTCAATAAAATTGAGGCAACTATTTGCATCAGCTTTTTGAGTATTTTAAACTCATTTTTTTTGTGTTTATCCAATTAGACTTTGCATGTTTTCAACTTGGACTCCTAAGTAATAGCAACTCAATTTTATTAATTTAGAGTTTTAAGTATATCCAATATAATCTTTTAAGTAATATTTACACATTTCTCCTTGTAAGCCACACATTAAGTTACTTTTTTCCAAGCTACTTTTTTAAAAATATAAATTTAATTATTTTCTACATTTTTTTTAACGTACTATGAAACAGTAAACCAGAATCTCAATACAAAACATTTATTCACTTTAAAATGACAATGCAACAGTGCCAAACACACTAGCTTATTTTTTCACCTTTACATAAAGCTGACTTCAAGTAAAAAAAAAACGTTATGTACTACAAGAGCACAGCAACAGTATTTAATTTTCATATAACAGTTTTTTCAATGACCATTGGTCTGTTTAACCCACTGAGAACAGTAATTCAGTCATCTAATTAAAACAATGTTTCAAACAATGTTAAAAACATAAAATTCAAATACATCATGATTATTACATCAGTTGATAAAAAAATAATCACTGAGAAAAGTGAACACCAATTTAAAGGGTTAGTTCACCCCAAAATGTAAATTCTGTCATTAATTATTCACCCTCATGTCGTTCCAAACCTTCGTTCATCTTCAGACACAAATGAATATATTTTTGATGAAATCACAAAGCTCTCTGATCCCTCCATAGAAAACAATGTGATGAACACTTTCAAGGCCCTAAAGTATAGGAAAGACATAATTAAAATAGTCCATGTGACTCCAGTGCTTCAAACTTAATGTTATGAAGCCAAGAGAAGACTTTTTGTGCGCAAAAACAACCAAATTCAGCAATTTAGCTTTAGCCTGTTAGCGTTAGCCAAGCCGTGTAATTCAAGGCAAATTTAAGTATTTATCAATACAAACATTTAGCTTTATCCTTGCTATATTTAAAGCATCAAACCATTGAACAGTTCATATTTATTGTCATTCTTACCTTTTTTAGTGTCGTTGGGTTGCCAGCAGTGCAAATTCAGTCCTGTCACCCATCAAAATGGCGTCTGTCATGAACATTTGTGTTTTTGCAACAGCCAAATCCACTTGTTTAGACTTTTAAATAAATGTTACTTAAAAAGTATCTTGATTAGGCACACATCTAAAAAGCCTAGTAAACATTACTCAAGATAATACACGCACCATTTAATTGTAAAGAACATGTGTTTACAACAACATTATATTAAATAAGTTGCTTAAAATATTAAGTAAAGTATCAAACATAGATTTATTTGTTGAAAATATAGAATTTATTTTTGTTACAATTACAACCCCACAGAGTCATTTTTCCCAGTGCAGAACGGTAACCACAAAATTACAGAAACTCCTCTAAATGTCCATCATAACTGCACATAACATAAACTAACAACATATTTCCCTTTACTGAAAAATATAAAATAACACTTTAATCCCTACATTTACTCTCCTAATGCAGTCCCTTGCAAAGCATGCTGGGAACTACAGATCCACTGCCCAGTTTGTTCGTTTCACTCAGCGATGTTAAGTTGACCAAACAAACACTTTTTAAGTAAATACTAATTTTTAGTAGAAACAACTCAGTAAATCTAAGTAAATTTAGTTACATGAGTTTTTTAAGTAATGTGAACAAGGATGATTTGAGTGCAACTAACAACAGCTAAAGTTCATTTTTTTGAGTGTGAGGACAACAGCTGAAATCCTTCTATTTATTTTTTTTTTTTTTTTAATGTATTTTCGGGACTAGGATCAGCGATGGTCTAAGACCCGTTGGACTGTGTTACTAAAGGGAGTTTCAGCACATGCATGCATAATTTGGAAGGGATTTCAATTTGAAGATGGGGTCACTGCCACTGGTGCTGGAAATGGGGAAAGGCGAGAGAAAGCCAATGTGTTTTATCTGACATCAGGACCTGCTGGTATCGGGCAGGGCCAGAGACCTGGATGTTTCAGGGGTGCAGCGACCCATGACTGAACCCTCTGGGCTGCTTTTCTGCATGAGCACCGACACACTCCTCTCACATCAGCTCAGGGCACTTTAACTGCAACAACAACACGACACGACCGCACACCAGCTCGAGACGTGTGGAAAACCTGCATCACGCTCAACTGTTACGCTGAGAGATACTCGAGTTCAGGAGAAATACAGGGCTGTTATTTTCACCAGTTTATATCTTTACTAAAGTATCTATCTATCCATCTATCCATCCATCCGGGGTGTAACGGTACACAAAATGTCTCGGTTGCATCTGTAACCTTAGTTCCCTGGATAGGGAACGAGACGCTGCGTCACCGCTTTGGGAACGCCTCTGTTACCCCTTTTCCACCAAGGCAGAGCTAGAGCTAGATCTGAGCCAGAGCCTAGTTTCAAATCGGTTCTTTGTGTTTCCACACCCAAAGCCCCAGCTCCGAGCCAGGAGAAGTGGTTCTTAAGTAGCACCAAAACATTGCTGGGCTAGAACAGGGCTAGAAGTAAGAACCGATTACGTCAGGCGCTGGGGGCGGGGTCAACAAGACCAACACAAACTGGAGATCCGCCATTTTTGAAATAGCAGCTAATGGAGCTAACAGCTGCTGCTCGTTTGTAATCTCCGTCTATGCAAATTACGGCGAACTGCATGAATGCGTTGGATTCGCTGTGTTTTCGTTGGGTTTTGATGCCGATGTAGGATCGTAAAGCCATGACAATCAACAGTAACGCAACGTTTGCTTGGTTGATGGAAGGCTTGTTCGCAGCGGTGCTGTGCAGAGACCGATCGCCGTATGATAACGAGTCCAGCAAGAGCATACAACTCCTTATGCTTTTGATTCACTCATGCGGTTTTTTTATATATCATACGTGGATCGGTCTACGCAGTGACGATGAATCTCGAACAAGCCTGGTGTGTTTATGTTTCCCGCAAGCCTGGTGTGTTTATGTTTCCCGCTGCCCAGGGTTGCCAGGTTTTCACAACAAAACCCGCCCAATTGCTACTCAAAACAAGCCCAATCGCGTTCCAGAGGGGGATTCCCCAGTAAAAATCACAGTAAAAATCACATTTGGGGGTAAAATATGTGTTTTTTTGGCATGGTTGCCTACTAAAATTCGCATTCCCGGGGCTAAATATCACATAATTGGGGTCGCTTCATCCCGCGGACATGAAAAAACAGCCCGCGGCAAAACCACAGACTTGGCAACATTGCCGCTGCCTCGCTAGCGTTGCTGAGAAAGATGAGACGTATATAGTGACGTAAGACATGGCTCTGTTGTGGCTCTCAGCCCGTGGAAAAGCAAACGGTTCTTAGAAGGCTCCTCAGTCGAACCAACTATGAACTGGGACTAGCTCTGGCTCTGAATTAGCTCTAGCACTGCCTTGGTGGAAAAGGGGTATGTGTGATTGCGTTGTGAAGCACGTATGTAATCAGTCCAATAGAGAGACAGAACGTCATGGGCGGGTGAGGTCATAGACCCAGAACTATAAAGCATACCGGCAAACACACGCCTTCAGCTTCTGAAATAGGATGAAACAAGTCGCTTGCGGGCATGCGGGGAGTATGGCATGGTGACGCAGCGTCTCGTTCCCTATTCAGGGATCTAAGGTTACAGTCGTAACCGAGACATTCCCTTTCAAGGGAACTCGAGCTGCGTCACCGCTTTGGGAACGAGACTATACCCACGCCCCCATAGGAGCCGGATGCCCGCTTGTGACATAGTCAGGGCGAGTACCCGAGCCCCAGGAGTAGCACAGATGTCGAGCTCGAAGAATCTGACGAAAGTGAGCGGAGAGGAACATCCTGCTGCATCACAAACATCCTGCAGGGAACCCCCGCCAAAAATGCCCAAGAGGCAGCCATACTCCTGGTGGAGTGGGCCTGGACAGCCAAAGGAGAAGGCTGCCTGGCCGCCACATAAGCAAATGAGATGGCCTCGACAACCCACTTGCTCATCCTCTGCTTCGAGACTGGACCCACCCCTCGAGGGAGGCCTGTAACAGACAATGGCTGTTCTGAAATTTCCCACAGGGCAGATTGCGGAATTAAGCGCCTAGTGCATGAACAGGGCAAAGCAGATCTGACGTCTGACGTCAGAAACGGAGGACACGAGGCCTGCAGTGCTAAGGGTTTCACAGGATTAGTGGGAACCTAGGAACATGAACCAGCCTAGAATGTAGGAAGGCCATAGCCAACCGGGTGCAAATTCCAAGCACGAGGGTGCAACAGAGAGCAACTTCTCAGAAACGTCCTCGAGCAGCTCAAAGGGAGCCTCGGAAAGACCTTGAAGGACCACAGAAAGGTCCCAGGCCAGTACCCTGGTGCAGGTCTCAACCTCAAAGTGCCACGGAGGAAACGAGTAACCAGAGGGTGTCGCCCCAAAGAAACACCACTCAAAGGAGTGTGGTAAGCTGCTAAGGCCGCCACGTACACCTTTAATGTGGAGGGAGCTAACCCAGCGGAGAACCTCTCCTGCAGGAACTCCAGCACCGCGCTTGCAGGGAAGTTAACTGGATCCCACAAGCGATCGCTACAACATAAGGTGAAGAGTCTCCACTTCAGCGCGTACAGTTTCCTCGTGGAGGGAGCTCTAGAGTGTAGAATGGTCTCAACAACCTCGGTTGTGAGACCAGAACTTATGAGCTGGGCCCCCTCAGAGGCCAAGCCCACAGTTTCCACAACTCTGGGCGAGGGTGTACGAAGACACCGCCCGGCTGAGAGAGAAGGTCCCTCCTGAGCGGAATCTCCAGGGGAGAGCTGTCGAGGAGAGACACGATGTCAGAGAACCATACTCGGCCCGGCCAGAACGGGGCTACTCGCAGTAGACGGGCCCCGTCCCGGCGCACTCTCTCTAGAACTCCCGGAAGCAGAGCAATCGGGGGACATGCGTACAGGGGCAGCCTCGGCCACTCCTGCACCATAGCATCCAGTTCAAAAGGAGCTGGAGGTGCTAGGGAGAACCACAGACGACAATGAGAATTCTCGTGAGTGGCGAACAGGTCCAATTGAGCCCTGCCAAATCTCTCCCAAATGAGTCCACCACCTTGGTGTGGAGTCTCCACCCCCGGGCCTCGGCCCCTGTCTCGACAGGATGCCTGCTTCCACATTCAACCGCCCAGGAATGTACATAGTCCTCACTGAGAGCAGTTTACCCTGGGGCCAGAGGAGAATAAGGTGCGCCAACTTGTATAACTGGCGAGACCTCAGACTCCCCTGATGGTTGATGTAAGAGACCACCGATGTGCTGTCTGTGCGAACGAGCACATGATGGCCCCTGAGATATGGCAGGAAGTGCTTCAGAGCCTGAAACAGTCTTCACATCCACCTGCATTGATACAGCATATCAACCTCCTATTTTACTGTTAGAGCTAGATAACTGAAGCATCTCGGCCGCCCCCCCGGGCGGGAGAAACCGCAGCGCAGGCTCCCGAACCCAGAGAGGAAGCACCTGACCTGCCAGATGAAGGCAGAGAAAGGGATGAACCCGTCTCTAACCCCTCTGACAGGACCAAATGCGAGCCCTTCGACACAAGCCGCCCTCCTCGAAGAACGCCCGGCGGGATAGCAACTTTCCTAGCACAATGCTCACAACCGGCCCCTCGAGAGCCGACTGAGCGTGCTGTTACCAAACAAACAAACAACGCACATCATGTGTGTAACCCCACTCATAATGTAGCTAGAGCAGGGAGGAACACACTTTCTGTACTGCTGTTCGTACTCGCCATAGTGTCTCTCTTTTATGTGTCAGTATGTGTTGCAAACTTGTTATATGAAAACAAAAAAGTCTGAACCCAGACACAAACATAGAGCTGACAAGGACAATGTTACATAGCGAGCTTGTTGAAGACAACAGAAGCTGAAGGCGTGTGTTTGCCGGTATGCTTTATAGTTCTAGGTCTATGACCTCACCCGCCCATGACGTTCTGTCTCTCTATTGGACTGATTACATACGTGCTTCACAACGCAATCATACAGAGGCGTTCCCAAAGCGGTGACGCAGCTCGAGTTCCCTTGAAAGGGAACTGATGGTTCTGTACGTACCTTTGGTGTTTGTGTTAGCAGAATGAAGGGTGCGTAGGGAGGTTGAGTGGGTGTAGGTAAGTGTAAGTTCCTGTAGGTTAAGGGGGGCATGTCCATGAATACACTGGTGGGTGAGGAGGGAGACTTTATATTCCACTCTGAGCGGGACAGGGAGCCAGTGAAGAGATTTAAGGATGGGGGTGATGTGAAATTATAACAAAAAGTTTATTGAAGATATTGCTGTAAACTATACAGGGAGCCATTACTTGCACATTAATATTAAAGGTTAACAACAGAGCCCAAACTATTAGCCTAAATTCAGTGGCTATTTATTTTTAGGTATAATAATCAACACTCAAATAACAGTATGCAAACATGTAAACTTCACATTTTTCTCCAATTCGTTGTTGAATTATAATCATTTATACACAGTGTCTGTCATTTTCATGACAGGTTTATTTAAACATACATGAAATAACCAAGACATCACTAATAGGTTCAGTAGACTATAATAAAGGCCAATATAGGTTATATATTTAGTGAAAGAGTTGATTTCTCTAGTGAATACAATTCTGTGGACACTGAATGACTGCCTGAGGTAAATGTGATGCTGCGTGACATTGTTTACAGCAGTTTTATTGAGGTCTTTCTGCCGTTGAGACACTGATTGAGCGATTACACCACATATGATACGTGACAGTTGTAATGTATCCTCAACATACCTTCAGATGTTCATTCATGTTTATTCTTTAGGAAGAGATGATCGATTCACAGATGGTCGTGTTCACGCGCGCGTCCGCTTGAACTGTGATCAGTGTTTAGTGATCAGTCACGCCACATTAAAGAGCATCAAAATGGCAATTTATCGTTTGAATGCTTTGGTAAAATGGACTGAATACTCTAATATGTTTGTGTGGGAACTCGGATTGAAGTGTGTTCCTCGCTTAAAACAAGCCGACTGGTGACTGATCAAGACTGTATTCGGAAACCGTTCGGTACAGGCGTGCACCGAACCGAAAGCCCTGTACTGAAACGGTTCGGTACAAATACGTGTACTGTTACACCCCTACTATCTATCTATCCATCTATCCATCCATCCATCCATCTATCCATCCACACAACCACCCAGCCACCCATCCACCAACACACCCATACACCCACCCACCCAACCACCCACCCACCAAAACACCCATATACTCACCCAACCATCCATCCACCCATCCATCTATCCATCCATCCACCCATCCATCTATCCATCCATCCACCCATCCATCCATCCATCCATCCATCCATCCATCCATCCATCCATCCATCCATCCACCCACCAAAACACCCATAGACTCACCCAACCATCCACCCATCCATCTATCCATCCATCCATCCATCCATCCATCCATCCACCCATTCATCCACCCATCCATCCACCCATTCATCCGCCCATCCATCCACCCATTCATCCACCCATCCATCTATCCACCCATCCATCCACCCATTCATCCACCCATCCATCCACCCATTCATCCGCCCATCCATCCACCCATTCATCCACCCATCCATCCACCCATACACCCATCCATCCACCCATACACCCATACACTCACCCAACCATCCATCCACCCATCCATCTATCTATCCATCCATCCATCCATCCACCCATTCATCCACCGATCCACCCATCCACCCACACACCAACACACACATACACTCACCCAACCATCCATCCATCCACCCATCCATCCATCCACCCACCCACCCACCCATCCATCCATCAACCCACCCACCCACCCATCCATCCACCGACCCACCCACCCACCCACCCATCCATCCATCCATCAACCCAACCACCCACCCATCCACCCATTCACCCATTCATCCACCCATTCATCCACCCATCCACCCACCCACCCAATCCACCCATCCATCCATCCATCCACCCATCCATCCACCCATACCCACCCATCCATCCATCCATCCATCAACCCAACCACCCACCCACCCATCCTCCCATTCCCCCATTCATCCACCCAGACACCCACCCATCCATACACCCAACCACCCACGCACCAAAACACCCATATACTCACCCAACCATCCATCCGCCCATCCGTCTATCCATCCACCCATCCATCCATCCATCCATCCATCCATCCATCCACCAATCAATCCATCCACCCAACCACCCAAAGTTTTCAAAAAAGGGTTAGTGTAAGGGGATAGAATATATCAAAACATTCAAATGGGTTTTGTTTGTTATTGGAAGTCTTGTATGCTTACCAGGGCTACATTTATTTGATGAAAAACGTGAATATATAACTAGTATCAATGTTGAAAACAGTTTTGCCACTTTATATTTTTGTGGAATCCATGATTTTTTGATGAATAGAAAGTGTTGTTCTGTCAAACTGTCATTTTTGATTCATGTATTGACTTTTCTTTTTTTCAAAATCTCATGCACTTGCCTATTTCTTTCAATATCATCATGCCGGTGTCATAAAGACTGAAACATAATTTAGTAGGAATGCAGCAGGTCAGTGAAGACATTAAATATCTCATTAAACATAACCCTCCATTATAACTCCACGTAATGACATATCTTGAAACTTAACTGCTGCTTGGACACTTTATTGAAAGTCTCAGTTCTGTTCTCCATAATCATGCCAACTGGCTTTAATGAGCTGGTCAGTAAGGAGGACACCGCTGGTCAAACATTTTTACATTTATGCATTTATCTAAAGCGACTTGCGTTGCATTGCTGATATATATACAGTGAGGAAAATAAGTATTTGAACACCCTGCTATTTTGCAAGTTCTCACACTTGGAAATCATGGGGGGGTCTGAAATTGTCATCGTAGGTGCATGTCCACTGTGAGAGACATAATCTAAAAAAAAAAAATCCAGAAATCACAATATATGATTTTTTAACTATTTATTTGTATGATACAGCTGCAAATAAGTATTTGAACACCTGTCTATCATCTAGAATTCTGACCCTCAAAGACCTGTTAGTCTGCCTTTAAAATGTCCACCTCCACTCCATTTATTATCCTAAATTAGATGCACCTGTTTGAGGTCGTTAGCTGCATAAAGACACCTGTCCACCCCATACAATCAGTTAAAATCCTACTACTAACATGGCCAAGACCAAAGAGCTGTCCAAACACACTAGAGACACAATTGTACACCTCCACAAGGCTGGAAAGGGCTACGGGGAAATTACCAAGCAGCTTGGTGAAAAAAGGTCCACTGTTGGAGCAATCATTAGAAAATGGAAGAAGCTAAACATGACTGTCAATCTCCCTCGGACTGGGGCTCCATGCAAGATCTCACCTTGTGGGGTCTCAATGATCCTAAGAAAGGGGAGAAATCAGCCCAGAACTACAGGAGGAGCTGCTCAATGACCTGAAAAGAGCTGGGACCATCGTTTCCAAGGTTACTGTTGGTAATACACTAAGACGCATGGTTTGGCATGGCATGGAAGGTTCTCCTGCTTAAACCAGCACATGTCCAGGCCCGTCTTAAGTTTGCCAAAGACCATTTGGATGATCCAGAGGAGTCATGGGAGAAAGTCATGTGGTCAGATGAGACCAAAATAGGATACTTTTTGGTCATAATTCCACTAAACGTGTTTGGAGGAAGAAGAATGATGAGTACCATCCCAAGAACACCATCCCTACTGTGAAGCATGGGGGTGGCAGCATCATGCTGTGGGGGTGTTTTTCTGCACATGGGACAGGGCGACTGCACTGTATTAAGGAGAGGATGAGATTTTGGGGAACAACCTCCTTCCCTCAGTTAGAGCATTGAAGATGGGTCGAGGCTGGGTCTTCCAACATGACAATGACCCGAAGCACAGCCAGGAGAAACAAGGAGTGGCTCTGTAAGAAGCAGATCAAGGTTCTGGCGTGGCCTAGCCAGTCTCCAGACCCAAACCCAATAGAGAATCTTTGGAGGAGCTCAAACTCAGGCCAGAAACCTGACTGATCTAGAGAAGATCTGTGTGGAGGAGTGGGCCAAAATCCCTCCTGCAGTGCAAACCTGCTGAAAAACTACAGGAAACCTTTGACCTCTGTAATTGCAAACAAAGGCTACTGTACCAAATATTAAAATAGATTTTCTCAGGTGTTAAAATAAATAGTTAAAAATTCATACATTGTGATTTCTGGAATTTTTTTTTTTTTTTTTGATTATGTCTCTCACAGTGGACATGCACCTACGTTGACAATTTCAGACCCTCCATGATTTCTAAGTGGGAGAACTTGCAAAATAGCAGGGTGTTCAAATACTTATTTTCCTCACTGTATCTCCCCAGTTCATGCATTCCCTGGGCGCTACATGAATGATTGTATTTACAAAAGGACATAATATGATCCAAGCCATCAAAATGCAATGTCATCCCCATAAGGACAGATGCACAATAGGCAGAGATCTGATGTGTGTCAGACGAGTGCAGAGACTGATGATAGAAATCAGACAGCAACCGGCATGATCCAGCTCCCACTGCGGGAGATCGGCGGAGGAATCCACAATAAGTATTTTAGGTTCAAGTAAGACGTCTGTGTTCGAGGTGCTATTCCGTGCTGATCGATTTGCTCTTAAAATTGTACATCATAACAGGCACTGTTGCCGGACTCATCAGGAAGCTTCAGTATTTTTTTTTCTTCAGTTTCTCTCCCGTAGGATTCGAAATTAGACGGCAAAATCAACATGCTACTCATAACAAGACTGCTAAACAGATGCCAAGCTCCCTCTTTCTTTTTGAACTCTTAATTGTTACATTTACTCAAAGCCTACAGTGCATTCACGGTATTATTATTTTTTCTTCAGTTCATGCATTTCCTGGGAATTGAACCCATGACCTTGGCATTGCTTGCAGGGGCGGTGTTTACATATGCATATTGCAGTTGCCAAACCCTGGCATTCAGACAAGCAGGGGAATAAACTAACAATGGCGCTCGCTAGTTCTGTCGCAGCTTTGTAAAGCACATTTAAACAGTCTAACGCCGTTTCCTAACCAGACGCGATGCGACAAGATTTTAAGAGGCAAACCAGACTTGACCCGAGAACAATCAATCAAAAATCACAGCCAATCAGAAGAGCCTGTGGGCGGGCTCTCTCTGCAAGCGCACTGACTGCATTTGCAACAAAATTGCAAAATTCTTACACAATTTTAGCATGATTAAAAAAAAATACCGAGTGACTTAAAATATTTTTAATCACAGAATGCTCTTGTTTGTTAACCTTGACAGTTTGAACATTGTTCTTTCCTTTAATTTGTTTTCAAGATCTGAGGTGAATTATCCATTGTTGCTTTCAGTAAGGCTATAAATGTCACGAAAAATAATATTCAAACTCAATTTAAATTCATTTTACATTAATAAAGCACTTGTCATACTTTGTATGTTGTTCCAGCCACAACGCAGCAGAAATAAAAACAGAGTCGTTGTTGAGGCTGGCTAGTACAAAACTCTGATTAACATGGAAATATAATTTTTCTCACGTGTTGCGTTTGGTTAGGACATAGTGAAGTCTACCAAATACATAAAAGTAAATGAATGTCTGTGGGTTTGGTTGCATTTAAATTCTAGCCTGAAATCAACATAGCCGAACCTGTCAGATGGAGGAATGACTTTGATCAGTTTTCTGTCTGAATCATCACTCTCTCATTAGATAGATACACTCTAAAAAATGCTGGGTAAAAACAACCCAAGTTGGGTTGAAAATGGACTAACCCAGCAATTGGGTTGTTTTAAGCAAACATTTAACACAACCGCTGGGTTAAAACAACCCAATTGCTGGGTTAGTCCATTTGCAACCCAACTTGGGTTGTTTTTACCCAGCATTTTTTAGAGTTTGATAGATAGATAGATAGATAGATAGATAGATAGATAGATAGATAGATAGATAGATAGATAGATAGATAGATAGATAGATAGATGGATGGATGGATGGATGGATGGATGGATGGATGGATGGATGGATGGATGGATGGATGGATGGATGGATGGATGGATGGATGGATGGATGGATGGATGGATGGATGGATGGATGGATGGATGGATGGATGGATGGATGGATGGATGGATGGATGGATGGATGGATGGATGGATGGATGGATGGATGGATGGATGGATGGATGGATAGATAGATAGATAGATAGATAGATAGATAGATAGATAGATAGATAGATAGATAGATAGATAGATAGATAGATAGATAGATAGATAGATAGATAGATAGATAGATAGATAGATAGATAGATAGATAGATAGATAGATAGATTTGTTAAAGGTTAAATGTTTGCTTAAAACAACCCAATTGCTGGGTTAGTCCATTTTCAACCCAACTTGGATGAATAGATAAAAATGGACTAACCCAGCAATTGGGTCGTTTTAACGGAGTGGTTGGGTTAAATGTTTGCTTAAAACAACCCAATTGCTGGGTTAGTCCATTTCCAATCCAACTTGGATGTATGGATGGATGTATGGATGGATGGATGGATACACTCAAAAAAATGCTGGGTTAAAAATAACCCAAGTTGGGTTGAAAACGGGCTAACCCAGCAATTGGGTTGTTTTACCCAACGGTTGGGTAAAATGTTTGCTTAAAACAACCCAATTGCTGGGTTAGTCCATTTTCAACCCAACTTGGATAGATAGATAGATAGATAGATAGATAGATAGATAGATAGATAGATAGATAGATAGATAGATAGATAGATAGATAGATGGATAGATGGATGGATGGATGGATGGATGGATGGATGGATGGATGGATGGATGGATGGATGGATGGATGGATGGATGGATGGATGGATGGATGGATGGATGGATGGATGGATGGATGGATGGATGGATGGATGGATGGTACATACATACAACGAAATGATGTACTTTTCAATGTATACAGTTAAAGTTAAATTTAACCGTAAAATTTTAACACATCAATCTAAACACTGCACTTCAGTAAAAACATGTTTTGTACAGAGTGAAATATAATATCTCTAACTGATACAAAGCAAATGAAAATGTAGCATGACAGTGATATTTTTCAGCTTGATTAGTTGTACGTACTTACAGATGCTGCAGAGAGACTGATTTATGGTGTGTGTGTGTGTGTGTGTGTGTGTGTGTGTGTGTGTGTGTGTGGATGTGTGTGTGTGTGTGTGTGTGTGTGTGTGTGTGTGTGTGTGTGTGTGTGTGTGTGTGTGTGTGTGTGTGTGTGTGTGTGTGTGTGTGTGTGTGTGTGTGTGTGTGTGTGTGTGTGTGTGTGTGGTGAATGATGAAAGTACACCGGCATCATTAATTCTCAGCACAAATGGGTGGTTGTTTAGGGAGATTTTGAAACATCTCAATTATGATTCTAAAATATGTTCAAATTATCTCCATGTTAAGAGTCTTGTTTGCACACTGTATGCTATTATGTAGATACTAGTGCTGTCAAACGATTAAAATATTTAATCGCGATTAATCGCATTAATGTCATAGTTAACTCACAATTAATCACAATTAATCGCACATTTTTATTTATTCTAAATGTCCCTTGATTTCTTTTTGTCCCATTATTTTTTCTTATTTTAATGCTCTTATCAACATAGAAAAGTGGATCGGCTTGCTTTGTTCAAATGTTTGTTTTATTGAAAACAACATTGGCATACTTTAGTGTTCGATTTCACACCAACATTCTCACTTGGAGCAAATAATCTCACACAATGTAACACTGCCCATCAATAAAAGGGTGAAACAAATACTTTGTTGCACAAACAGCCCCTTCAACAGCCCTTTCTAAGGGATCAAAACAGGGTGATACAAAATAAAATTACAAAGTGCACATGCAAGGTAAACTAGGACTCCGCCTATAGTGCAGTTAAACCAGGGGTCGCCAACTAGTGAACTCCGGTCCGAATCCGGACCGCGAGATGCGTCCATCCGGACCGCGAAGCCTTTTGACATAATGAAACAGTTAACGTTGCAATGCTCACTGTTACTACGTTCAGACCCAGACGCGCGGTCAAGCATGCAGTGAAGAAGAGACTGATGGTGCGCTCACACCGGACGCGAATGACGCGACATGCACACCGCTTAATCCGCGCCGCAGAATGTCTATTTGCGTCTTTGCATTGACTTAAATCACTCGCGCAAAACGCTTCATTCGCGTCTGGTGTGTAGGCTACGCACCATCAGAGCAGAAAGCAGCGCTCAAGACAAGCACTTTTAGTTGAAGACCCCTGAGTTAAACCATGGCTTAATACGTTTCTCATTTCGGCGTCTCACGCCTGCCATCCACGTCTACTGTTTTAATGGCCGAAACAAGTGTGGGCAGCCGCAGCGTGCCTGATGTTTTGTTTCCGGTCTAGCTACACCCGGAGTGGTGTTGTAGTTTTTCTAACGTTACTAGTTGTTGCAACAGCATGTGAAAAAACTACAAAGTTTGTTAGACCAAAAAGAACGTTAATCTCGCGATAAAAAAATTGACGCCGTTAAAATAGGTTTGCGTTAACGCCGTTAATAACGCGTTTAACTGACAGCACTAGTAGATACAAAAATTAATGAAAGCATAAATACCGCAGTTCCAAACTCACAGTGAGTGCATATCCTGAATTGGACACTGTAGTTTGGTAAAGGTTAAAACGTGTTGTTATTGTCATTCACATCTCTCACACAGTAAAACACAGCCCTTTTATTTCTGCAGTGCAAAGCTCATAAATATTTAATGAGGTAAGCACTGAGGCATTTTATGATTGGTTGTCCATTTCTAAACAAGATGCTGTGCATTCTAGCTCTGCATTATTTCACACTGTATACCTTTAGCACCGTTATATGTGGTTGGCGCCTCAAAACTACAAGTGTGAAACTGCTTAGCCCAGCTGTATATGCAGTGAGAACGCCTGCTTTACACCGTGATATGTGAACCCATGACCTTGGCTTTGTTACTGCAATCCAATCAATACACTCACGCACAATATTACTGTGTTAAAGGGATAGTTCACCCAAAAATTATTTACTCTCCCTCAATTCATCCTAGGTGTGTATGACATTCCTTCCAAGCTTTATAATGACAGAGAATGACTGTTTCTGTTTTGAAGTACATAAAAGAGTATCTGTCCATCATAAAAGAGCATCTGTCCATCATAAAAGAGCATTTGTCCATCATAAAAGAGCATCTGTCCATCATAAAAGAGCGTCAGTCCATTATAAAAGTGCATCTATCCATCATAAAAAAGCGTCTGTCCATCATAAAAGTGCATCTATCCATCATAAAAGAGCATCTATCCATCATAAAAGAGCATCTATCCATCATAAAAGTGCATCTGTCCATCATAAAAGTGCATCCATCCATCATAAAAGTGCATCTATCCATCATAAAAGAGCATCTGTCCATCATAAAAGAGCATCTGTCCATCATAAAAGAGCATCTGTCCATCATAAAAGAGCATCTGTCCATCATAAAAGTGCATCTATCCATCATAAAAGAGCATCTATCCATCATAAAAGTGCATCTATCCATCATAAAAGTGCATCCATCCATCATAAAAGTGCATCTATCCATCATAAAAGTGCATCTGTCCATCATAAAAGTGCATCTATCCATCATAAAAGTGCATCCATCCATCATAAAAGTGCATCTATCCATCATAAAAGAGCATCCATCCATCATAAAAGTGCATCTATCTATCATAAAAGAGCATCTGTCCATCATAAAAGAGCATCCATCCATCATAAAAGTGCATCTATCTATCATAAAAGTGCATCTGTCCATCATAAAAGTGCATCTGTCCATCATAAAAGAGCATCCATCCATCATAAAAGTGCATCTGTCCATCATAAAAGTGCATCTATCCATCATAAAAGTGCATCCATCCATCATAAAAGTGCATCTATCCATCATAAAAGAGCATCCATCCATCATAAAAGTGCATCTATCCATCATAAAAGTGCATCTATCCATCATAAAAGAGCATCCATCCATCATAAAAGTGCATCTATCTATCATAAAAGAGCATCTGTCCATCATAAAAGAGCATCCATCCATCATAAAAGTGCATCTATCTATCATAAAAGAGCATCTGTCCATCATAAAAGAGCATCCATCCATCATAAAAGTGCATCTATCTATCATAAAAGAGCATCTGTCCATCATAAAAGTGCATCTATCCATCATAAAAGTGCATCTGTCCATCATAAAAGAGCATCTGTCCATCATAAAAGAGCATCCATCCATCATAAAAGTGCATCTGTCCATCATAAA
This sequence comes from Gobio gobio, assembly GCF_949357685.1. Classification (NCBI taxonomy): domain Eukaryota; kingdom Metazoa; phylum Chordata; class Actinopteri; order Cypriniformes; family Gobionidae; genus Gobio; species Gobio gobio. Next base: position 3,290,421 of record NC_137102.1, on the reverse strand, counting down.
AGTGCATCTATCCATCATAAAAGTGCATCCATCCATCATAAAAGTGCATCTATCTATCTATCATAAAAGAGCATCTGTCCATCATAAAAGAGCATCCATCCATCATAAAAGTGCATCTATCTATCATAAAAGTGCATCTGTCCATCATAAAAGAGCATCTGTCCATCATAAAAGAGCATCCATCCATCATAAAAGTGCATCTATCTATCATAAAAGAGCATCTGTCCATCATAAAAGAGCATCCATCCATCATAAAAGTGCATCTATCTATCATAAAAGTGCATCTGTCCATCATAAAAGAGCATCTGTCCATCATAAAAGTGCATCTGTCCATCATAAAAGAGCATCCATCCATCATAAAAGTGCATCTATCTATCATAAAAGTGCATCTGTCCATCATAAAAGAGCATCTGTCCATCATAAAAGTGCATCTGTCCATCATAAAAGAGCATCTGTCCATCATAAAAGAGCATCTGTCCATCATAAAAGAGCATCTGTCCATCATAAAAGAGCATCTGTCCATCATAAAAGAGCATCTGTCCATCATAAAAGTGCATCTGTCCATCATAAAAGAGCATCTGTCCATCATAAAAGAGCATCCATCCATCATAAAAGTGCATCTATCTATCATAAAAGTGCATCTGTCCATCATAAAAGAGCATCTGTCCATCATAAAAGTGCATCTGTCCATCATAAAAGTGCATCTGTCCATCATAAAAGAGCATCTGTCCATCATAAAAGTGCATCTATCCATCATAAAAGAGCATCTATCCATTATAAAAGTGCATCTATCCATTATAAAAGTGCATCTATCCATCATAAAAGTGCATCCATCCATCATAAAAGTGCATCTATCCATCATAAAAGTGCATATATCCATCATAAAAGTGCATATATCCATCATAAAAGTGCATCCATCCATCATAAAAGTGCGTCTATCCATCATAAAAGTGCATCCATCCATCATAAAAGTGCATCCATCCATCATAAAAGTTCATCTTTTCATTATAAAAGTGCATCCATCCATCATAAAAGTTCATCTTTTCATTATAAAAGTGCATCTATCCATTATATAAGTGCATCCATCGATCATAAAACTGCATCTCTCCATCATAAAAGTGCATCTATCCATCATAAAAGTTAATCTATCCATCATAAAAGTGCAGATGCCCATTTATGGTGAATATTTCACAATAGTAATGTTTTTACTGTATTTATGATAAAAGAAATGCAGCCTTGGTGTGCATAAGCACTTCTTTCGAAAACAGTAAAACATAAACAAAATCGTACCAATCCCAAACTTTTGATATATCGCTCTGCAATATATCACATAACCGAAGTAAAATCAGCTTCAAATGGCTCTTTAATTGCTGTCCAGCGAGTGCTTGTTAAGCTGTGAAGGGGAACAACAGCAGCGACAGATTAATGTGTTTCAGCAGAAAGTGCGGCCGTGCTAAATGAAGAGGCTCAGTTACTGTGAGGCTGGAACGATACATCCATCATGAGTCCACCAATGAAGCCGCATATGGTTCGGGTTCTACACCAGCGCTCTTTGAGTGGAAGAACAAGACAAATGTGTTGTATTATCAGGTTTTAATTGTAATTACAGCACAAAGATTAACCAAGTTGTCAGGTATCCAGCCAGGTATAATTACGAAATTAGTCACCTACAATATAATCAATGCTTATCAAATCATATAATATTATTGTACTATGAAGTGTATTTCGACAGGACTAACCGGAACATGTCATCATACGCGCATTTTAAAGGGATAGTTCACCCAAAGATGAAAATCAGCCCATGATTTACTGTCCCTCAGCTCATCCGAGGTGTGTGTGACATTCATCTTTCAGACGAACACAATCTGAGTTATATTAATAAATGTCCTGACTCTTCCAAACTTTATAATGGCAGTGATGGCAGCCCAAAATCTGAAGCGGATCGCCTTCCATATTCAACTTCCGAAAAAAGCAGAACTGGCGTGACGATGACGTCGGGCGTAGTTTAAGCGTTTTGTACTGCGAGAGGCGTTACACTTTCTGCGTAAGTTGAATACGGAAGGCGGTCCGCCGAAAGCTAGATATTTTACTTTTATAAAGTTGTAAATATGGATATTTTTCTTACACAAACCCATCGACTCACTTCAGAAGGAGCCCTTTGGAGCACTTTTATGATGGATAGAAGTACTTCTATGAAAAAAGTGCATCATCGTCATAAAAGTGCATCTATCCATCATAAAAATGCATCTATCATCATAAAAGAGCATCTATCCATCATAAAAGTGCATCTATCCATCATAAAAATGCATCTATAATCATAAAAGTGCATCTATCCATCATACAAATGCAT
>NC_137102.1:3158071-3283071 GCF_949357685.1 Gobio gobio | reverse complement strand
ATAAGATCCATTTTGATTTCATGCTGAACCCAAAAAATAAAAAATCGGGCTTTGTTTACTCACCATCATTTTGTTCCAAACCTGCATGACTTGTTTTTGAACATGTTTTTGGACCCCATTGACTAAAATGATGACCATTTTCTCTTTTAGAGGAATCGTGTCCTTTAAACAGAGATTCAACAGTAATAACATATTCAAAAGTATGACAAAAACTCTGGAAACGACCAGTGTCTGTAACAAATGCTTAGAGAAAACCGTCGTGTTTTTTATCCAAACTGCAAAATTCAATCTTTCTGTGAAATTAGTTTTTCTTCCACATTCAAAATATATTTGCACCTTTTCTTTACCCCAGATTGGTTGAATCATCCTTCACTGCGAGGATAAGAGGTATAATGCATATTTCAGCACTCCTAGCTTTTTCTTCTTCTTCTTCTTCTTCTTCTTCTTCTTCTTCTTCTTCTTTTTTTGTATTAAGACTCAAAATAGTTCAGCCTTGGGCAGAGTAAATGGCAGAGCCCGTCTCAGAGCTCCCGATGTACAGCTCGCTATACAATCTAGTGTTCCTCAGGCTAACGTCCCCTTACTCTAATCTCAGATTAACCCCTTCAGCTCTGCAGCATATTTAGAGTTTTTTAGAGAATTAGGCATATCTGAATTTAAAAGAGCGCCCTACCCACATACATTGGAGTAAATTGAGACAAATGGTCTCATTTTACAGAAAACACTCTACATTTTAACACAGTGGTGGAATATTGCACATACACTCACCTAAAGGATTATTAGGTACACATACTAATACTGTTTTTGACCCGCTTTTGCCTTCAGAACTGCCTTAATTCTACGTGGCATTGATTCAACAAGGTGCTGAAAGCATTCTTTAGAAATGTTGGCCCATATTGATAGGAGAGCATCTGCAGTTGATGGAGATTTGTGTGATGAACATCCAGGGCACGAAGCTCCCGTTCCACCACATCCCAAAGATGCTCTATTGGGTTGAGATCTGGAGACTGTGGCGGGCATTTTAGTTCAGTGAACTCATTGTCATGTTCAAGAAACCAGTTTGAAATGATTGGAGCTTTGTGCCGGTGCATTATCCTGCTGGAAGTAGCCATCAGAGGATGGGGACATGGTGCTCATAAAGGGATGGACATGGGCAGAAACAATGCTCAGGTAGGCCGTGGCATTTAAACCATGCCCAATTGGCACTAAGGGGCCTAAAGTGTGCCAAGAAAACATCCCCCACACCATTACACCACCACCACCAGCCTGCACAGTGGTAACAAGGCATGATGGATCCATGTTCTCATTCTGTTTACGCCAAATTCTGACTCTACCATCTGAATGTCTCAACAGAAATCCAGACTCATCAGACCAGGCAACATTTTTCCAGTCTTCAACTGTCCAATTTTGGTGAGCTGGTGCAAATTGTCGCCTCTTTGTCCTATTTGTAGTGGAGATGAGTGGTACCCGGTGGGGTCTTCTGCTGTTGTAGCCCATCCACCTCAAGGTTGTGTGTGTTGTGGCTTCACAAATGCTTTGCTGCAGACCTCGGTTGTAACGAGTGGTTATTTCAGTCAAAGTTGCTCTTCTATCAGCTTGAATCAGTCGGCCCATTCTCCTCTGACCTCTAGCATCAACAAGGCATTTTCTCCCACAGGACTGCCGCATACTGGATGTTTTTCCCTTTTCACACCATTCTTTGTAAACCCTAGAAATGGTTGTGCGTGAAAATCCCAGTAACTGAGCAGATTGTGAAATACTCAGACCGGCCCGTCTGGCACCAACAACCATGCCACGCTCAAAATTGCTTAAATCTCTTTTCTTTCCCATTCCGACATTCAGTGTGGAGTTCAGGAGATTGTCTTGACCAGGACCACACCCCTAAATGCATTGAAGCAACTGCCATGTGATTGGTTGATTAGATAATTGCATTAATGAGAAATTGAACAGGTGTTCCTAATAATCCTTTAGGTGAGTGTATTATATTCTATTTATTCACAGTTTTATGAGAAACATAGATAAAAAGATGTATTTTTTAATTAATTTGTTATTTGAAAATCTATAATTTTCCCTTCAGAAAGTTTCAGTGGATTCCACTAGGTGTCAGTAAACAGGGGAACAAATAATTTTCTTGATATCTCCATCCAAAAAAAAGTTATTGAGATGAATCTGTGCAAACTATCTAAAAACTCCTCTTCATCTGCATTGATTTCCCATAGCCGCTAGGAAATCGAAAAGAAGGCTCCGCCTCCTCAAATTTGTAAAGGGAGATCTCGGGCTCTGATTGGTCTAGAAGCATGATCGACACGTCTATAGAGAGCTGAGATACTCCGCTTTTTTGAAGTATGACGCAATACGTGATGATGTCATCAAAAATCGCGGCTAAAAAAAGACGATCAAAACTAAGGATAATAAGAGTATTTGTCTGCATCACATGTTTTGGTCTGGACATCGGTGACATATCACAGTAACATTTGGCCATGCTTGCTCACAGACATGTGAAAAGGGTCTCGTTTTGAAGAAAACAACCTAAGGAACGAGCTGATATAGCGTTTGAGGCTATTAGCTCCACAATGCGTTAGTGATCCGAGCAGGAATATGACTCATGTGTTTGCTTGTTCAAATGAGTCATTTCCATCTTCGTGATTCTTTTGATAATAACGTTACTGTAAAGTGTTGGATCGGTGAAATACACTGCACAGTGATATTCTTGAGGGTAAGAGCTTTCATTTGATATATGACTTGTCTATTTTTGGTGAGATTGTGTGCTATAAATATGAAATTTTAATATTATTCATATGATTTTCTCAAGGGGGGGTCATTTCGGGGTGGGGGGGTGTCAAATTCAGACCTTATTATCTTTTTCTATGTAAAATAAATGCAATAAGTGATTGGGTTATCAAGAAAGCTGAGGTTCTCATCTTTCAAACAATACCATATATGTCTAGTTTTGTGCTGTACAACTTATAGATTTTTTCAAATGATTATGGTGATGCAAAATTGGGTCGGTGAGGGGGTGCAGAGCTGAAGTGGTTAATGCGTCTGTCATTTTACATTTCTTCTTGTTTCTTCACCGTCTTTCAGAAGTCTTTCACACACCCTTTAAATCATCCATCAGTTAAAGGGTGAAAGTTTGGAGCTATGCTTGAAGGTCAGCATGTTCCCGGAAAGCGGGAATGATAGTGCGAGCGAACAGCAGCGTTAGCGTGTAATCCGCTGGTGAAAGGCATGCCAGCTGCTCCACAGATAAGGCATGGGAAACCGCACCTGGCTGGCACACGATCCCTGTTGCTGAGATCGTCTCTAACTCAAGGCATCCTCGCAGCCAACTGCAAATATTTGATTATATGGAGCTGTTGCTGTAGGGGATGCCGTGGACTGCTCACTTAAACCTGTGTTCATCTCTTTAATGAAATGACTGGCAAAAATGTTTCTTAATGAATGTTTATTATTAGGGGCCAAGCACCAAAGATGCGGAGGCAACTATTGTAATCCTTAGATTTCTTTATAGTCTATGGCAGCCCATAGAAAGTTATGAAATTTGGCACAACGGTAGAGGATAGTCTGAAATGTCTTCGCCCCAAATTTGGAGTCTCTAACTCAATCCCTCTAGCGCCACCAACTGTCCAAAGATGCACTCACGTTTACACTAATAGCTTTTGAAGGGTTAGAAACAAAAATGACTGTCTTCTGATTCTGTGGCCTATCATGTGATTACATTTTCCCGCCAAAAATCCAACTTTTTCAAACTCCTCCTAGACGGTTTATTGCACGTAAATTAAACCAGATCGTCTTCAGACAATGTCAACAAAAAGTTATGAAATTCAAGTCGATTCATCAAAGTTTTTTTTTTCTTTTCCAAATAACAACTTGCAAAAATAGATCTCCGCAACGATTTATCGTATTTGGACCAAACTTGGTACACATAATCACAAGCATTATTTTATTTTTTTGCTTTTAACTTCTTATAACTGATGAATCTTTGCCCAAAAAATCATGAAAGTGGTCTCGTTAGATTTGGGACAGCATGCTGCGTCGAGTTGTATATCTAATTTTTACATGTCGGCCATTTTGGCCGTCAGCCATTTTGATTTTTGTTGTAAAATGCTGTATTTTATGAACGCATGAACGTATCATAACAAAACTTGGTATGGGTCATCGGCACGATGTCCTGAAAGAATCTGAGAAATTTTGGACCAGTGCCACCTAGTGGTGAAATTTTTTTTTTGCATGCTTATAACTTTGCATGTGGTTGACTTTTTTATTTTATTATTTATTCCTGAATCCTTACCAAGTCTAGCTTGCCGTTAACGCTTGACAGAGGGCGTGGCTGAAGCTTGGCGCTGATGCGACCGTCATAGTGACAACAGCCAATCACATTACTTGCCATGTCTGCTCTAGGGTTGCATGAACCAAATTGGCTAGCCTCTGCTCTAGGGTATTTGCATAGGGCGATCTGATTTGATTCTGTGGCTCAAGCCGATTCGAGTGAACCCTATGATTCATTTCTATAGTTGCAATTTTCCCGCCAACAATTCTACTTTTTCAAACTCCTCCTAGAATTTATTGCATGTAAATTGAACCAGATCATCTTCAGACAATGTCAACAAAAAGTTATGAAATTCAAGTCGATTCTTCAAAGTTTTTTTTTTTTTTTTAAATAAACACGCAAATTTTACGCAGCGTTTGCAAATTTAGACCTCAGGCTGTATCTCCGCAATGATTTATCGTATTCGGACCAAACTTGGTACACATCATCACAAGCATGACCTGAGGCTACATGCTGAATTTCGGCGCAACGCCACCTACTGGTGCTGAGATACTATTTGTTTTATTTTTGCTTATAACTTCTTATAGCTGATGAATCTTTGTCCGAAAATCATGAAAGTGGTCTCGTTAGATTTAGACCTTTACATGTCGGCGATTTTGGCCGTCAGCCATTTTAAATTTAAAATGCTGTATTTTATGAACGCATGAACGTATTGTAACAAAACTTGGTATGGGTCATCGGCACGATGTCCTGAAAGAATCTTTTTTTATTTTGTATTTATTGTAAATGGCAAAAAAAATGCAATCAAAGTCAGGTGTAGGTCATTTTTTATCTGTTCATAAATATAAATGTCTATAACTCCTAAACAAAATGGGATATTTTCACCAAATTTCACATGCTTATGTATGGTGGCACTCTGGGGAAGCAGTGGAACAATAATTAAACAAAGCATGAAATTGGCTCTATACAACTCAGTGTATTAGTGGTTTCAACCGTTTTGCTTAAAATTGTCTCTAAATGTCTTTACTCATTTGTGCAGTTGGTCTGCTGCTAGCTTCCTTGTTTGCTTCTTTGCGCTTGGCCTTGATAATTGCTCCTTGCAGCTGTATTTATTATTATTATTACAGGGTTCATATAAGGTTCGTCAAGTGCTTGAAGTTGAGTTTGACATTTAAATCCTGGAAAACCCTTTGAAACAGCCATATTTCTGAAGAGATGTATTGTTGAAAGGCAATATATATGAAATTAGTGTTTCATTTTTCCAGAAAAAAAACCCACATACAATCTTTTCATGAAAAATTAATGCTGCAGTCTGTCTGAAATAGATATAGAGTTATTTTGCATGGCTATGAGCGTGATATTAAGTATATGAGTAAATGATATTGGTAATATATAATACCGAATGGTATTGGTAATGATATGGTAAATTATATTATCACATTAAGGACAATTTTAACGTGCTGTTAAATGTTGCATTTGCTCATCGCCTAAAATGATAAAATTTAATGCTAACTAAAAAATACTTTCCCCTGGTTTCACAGACAAAAATGCATGTTTGAGCTGTTTTAACTGAAAGCCCTGATATATCTTAAAATATTTCAGTGCCATTGTTTTGTCTCAAGATGCACACCAGTAATGTAATATCTAGGCACGTTTATAAAAGCTCCTTAAATGCCCTAATTGAAATAAGGCCTAATCTTGTCTTAATCTAATCCCTGGGCCTTTATGACTAAAAATAAATATCCAAAGCTAACTAAAACACAAAACTGCCGTGTATAGTGAAGTGCACAGCTCATGTGTGGTGGTTCCCTTTAACAATGTGTGTCTGGTCACCTACTTTGATGTAAGTCATTTTCACCTGGTTTTCTCCTAAATTGGTGCCTGTCAGTCTCTCCTGACTCAAAACAGTGCCCCGTGTTGTACATTGTGACAATTACTGTGCAATAAGGCTTAAACATAAGCCTCGTCACTCTTGTTTGAGAATAAAAATAAAGCCCTCGGCCAGTTCTATGCAAGGCAGGTCAGGATCTGTTGCAAATTGCTTTAGATTCAAGCCCCTCAGCCTAGCATGTCAGATTGCACACGAGTCTCAGGCTCTAAGATGAATTAGTTTAGCCCTCGCCCCTCACAAACAAGATGTCACTGCTCTTTGTGTCTGCAGGCAGGCCCAATCACAGGTAAATAAACCCAGTCCGTCTCACCTGTACCACACCGGCAGCTTTTATTAAGAGACAGAGGGGCATGTCAGTTAAGACCCGCAGCTATAGCCATGTGCTTAAACCTGGGGAAGAAGAGGAACACGAGGACGATTGAAAGCCTGGTCGGGAGAGGCGAGAGAACTGAGATGGAAAGGGACTGGCTGGAAGAGTATTTAGACTAGCACTCGACTCACTCTGATTAGACATTAGTGCCGACATACACTAACAACACAAGAGAGAGAGAGAGAGGACGGTTGCAACATTCCTTATCCCTTCAGTCAGGAATGATGGAAAGAATGAAGGATAGATGCACTTTTATGATGGATAGATGCACTTTTATGATGGATGGATGCACTTTTATGATGGATGGATGCACTTTTATGATGGATAGATGCACTTTTCTGATTGATAGATGCATTTTTATGATGGATGGATGCACTTTTATGATGAATAGATGCACTTTTATGATGGATAGATGCACTTTTATGATGGATAGATGCACTTTTATGATGAATAGATGCACTTTTATGATGGATAGATGCACTTTTATGATGGATAGATGCACTTTTATGATGATAGATGCACTTTTATGATAGATAGATAGATGCACTTTTATGATAGATAGATAGATGCACTTTTATGATGGATAGATGCACTTTTATGATGGATAGATGCACTTTTATGATAGATAGATAGATGCACTTTTATGATAGATAGATAGATGCACTTTTATGATAGATAGATAGATGCACTTTTATGATGGATAGATGCACTTTTATGATGGATAGATGCACTTGTATGATGATAGATGCACTTTTATGATAGATAGATGCACTTTTATGATAGATAGATAGATAGATGCACTTTTATGATGGATGAATTAACTTTTATGATTGATGGATGCTCTTTTATGATGGACGGATGCACTTTTATGATGATAGATGCACATTTATGATGGATGGATGCACTTTTATTATGGATGGATGCACTTTTATGATGGATGGATGCTCTTTTATGATGGATGGATGCTCTTTTATGATGGACGGATGCACTTTTATGATGGACGGATGCACTTTTATGATGGATGGATGCTCTTTTATGATGGATGGATGCTCTTTTATGATGGACGGATGCACTTTTATGATGGACGGATGCACTTTTATGATGGATGGATGCTCTTTTATGATGGATGGATGCTCTTTTATGATGGATGGATGCTCTTTTATGATGGATGGATGCTCTTTTATGATGGATGGATGCTCTTTTATGATGGACGGATGCACTTTTATGATGGATGGATGGATGCTCTTTTATGATGGATGGATGCTCTTTTATGATGGATAGATGCACTTTTATGATGGATAGATGCACTTTTATGATGGATAGATGCACTTTTATGATGGATAGATGCACTTTTATGATGGATTGATGCACTTTTATGATGGATAGATGCACTTTTATGATGGATAGATGCACTTTTATGATGGATAGATGCACTTTTATGATGGATTGATGTGCTTTTATGCAAGGATATTATAGTATTATAGAAATTGTAATGTGATAAAGGAATTATTTAATTTAAATGAATGTTGCAACCGTCCCCTTATGTGGTCAGTTGCAACATTTGACTCATTCGAGTATAAATCATATGTATCTGATCATATGCATGTTCCAGCGGTGTCGGTGGGTAGCTGACAGATTTGGGTTTAATGTATTAAAATGTCGTCTCTGAGAAACTGAAGATAATGCTGTTGCATCCGTCCCCAGTCTCCCCTACACAGGGAGCAGAGCGGGTGCTTGAATAAGGATCGTGTGATAATCACGTCTTCCTGCTAGATTGGCTTGTCAAGGATTTTCTAAAGTGTTCAAATACATCCAACATTGCAGCACATTTAAATGGCTCGACTGTGGCGCTTAAACGTCCCGATTATTGACTGAAAGCTCTGGTGAGTCCTTGGGTTCTGGATGCACGCAGAGCAATTCATGACTTTCGATTGTGATGCTTCATCCTTTTCCACTTGTCAAAAAACATGAGAAAAGCGGAGGCAATGTTCATTATCTTCGTACTTTACCGTGTAGATTGTGTTTTCGGATCCGTGCAGACATAATGCAATTTGTTAGGTCGCCCCCTCCTTTCAGGTTTCATGGGCATCTCCTCCTACGGAGCTCTTGCGCCATCTGGTGTTCAGTCTGTTTAATGCATGCCTCATTTTAGGGGATTTCTATACTCGAGGTGATAAAAATACCCAGGAATTTCTGAATGCTCACCTTTGTCACAGCTGACAATTTGCATGCAGTCATAAATGGCAATCCTTCAAACCAGTGAGAATATCAAAGGCTTTTTCCTCACCGGGAAAAGCTCTGAGCTTAAAGAGACTCCACAGATGACAAGATTTTCTGGGCTTTTTCATGCAAATCACCTGCCGAAAATGAAAGTTATCTAATGAGATGTTTTCCTTCACTCTCCTGTTTTAATTTGGCCTGCAATGCATCATGCCGGTTTCATAACTGTCAAAACCCAGAGCTGGAGAGAAAATATGTCAAAGCAAATTGGCACACTGTCGAGTGTACTGCTCTCCCACTGTTTCTCCCGCTCTCTTTTCCCAGCCTTCTCTGTTTCTTCTTCCCCACTTCTTGCGTTTTTTCAGTCTCTCGCTCTGTCTAATTAAAGCACCGGCTAAGCGTAATATTGGTAATGCCTTCTTAATCTACAGCTGGCATCCAATTTGATGAAACACTTTTAACACATTAGTATTTTCAGAGAGGCTCGGGCGTTCTGATTGACATCCAAAATTTGCAATTTCCAGGCCTTTTAAGACATTAACTTTGAGGAACCTTTTTTTAAAGAGCTTTGTGTTTTCTTGGCACAGCTACAGTGCTTTTCATCAAAGACATACAATGGAAGATACACTTTAGATGATTCAGAATTATATGAGTAATTAAGACGGCGTCGTGTTTTTGTGAAGAGCTTGAGAGGAGGGCTTGAGGAACTCACAAAAGGACAAATGTGTGTCCGTTTGCGCAGACCAGATCATGCTTTGATATTGAATAACAAAAGAACAACTGCTCAGATTCTCCCACAATAATACAAAAGTAAAAGTAAAACTTTGTGACTGTGAATTTGGGTGGACTGATTGACAGGTTTACATGCACTTTTATGACGGATAGATGCACTTTTACAACCCCAAATCAGAAAAAGTTGGGACAGTATGGAAAACGCAAAAAAAAAGAAAAAAAGAAGTGATTTCTAAATTTACTTTGACTTGTATTTCATTGCAGACAATATGAACACAAAATATTTCATGTTTTGTCTGGTCAACTTCATGTCATTTGTAAATATGCATCCTTTCCTGTCATTCAGACCTGCAACACATTTAAAAAAAAGTTGGGGCAGGAGCAATTTAGGGCTAGTAATGAGGTAAAATAGTTAAATAATGATGTGATGTCAACAGGTGATTGTAATTATGATTTGGTACAAAAGCAGCATCCAAGAAAGGTTTAATCCTTTAGGAGCAAAGATGGGCTGAGGATCGCCAGTTTGCCAACAAATACGTGAGAAAATTATTGAAATGTTTAAAAACAATGTTCCTCTAAGAAAGATAGGAAGAGATTTGGATATTTCACATTCAACAGTGCATACCATAATTCAAAGATTCAAGGAATCTGGAGGAATTTCAGTGTGTAAAGGACAAGGGCGCAAGCCTAAGCTGAACAACCGTGATCTCCGATCCCTCAGGCGGCACTGCATCAAGAATCGTCATCATCTAGAAGCCATATCACCACATGGGCTCAGGACTACTTTGGCAAACCTTTGTCAAGTACCACAATACGTAGTTACATCCACAAATGCCAGTTAAAACTGTACTGTGCCAAAAGGAAGCCCTATGTTAACAGTGTCCAGAAGCGCCGTCGACTTCTCTGGGCTCGGAGGCATCTGGGATGGACCATCACACAGTGGAAACGTGTACTGTGGTCAGATGAAGCAGTATTTCAGGTATTTTTTGGGAGGAATGGACGCCGTGTGCTCCGGACCAAAGAAGAAAAGGATCATCCAGACTGTTACCAGCAACAAGTCCAAAAGCCAGGGTCTGTCATGGGATGGGGTTGTGTCAGTGCCCTTGGCAAAGGTGACTTGCACTTCTGTGAAGGCACCATTAATGCTGAAAAGTACATAGAGATTTTGGAGCATAATATGCTGCATTCAAGAAGACATCTTTTCCAGGGACGTCCATGCATATTTCAACAAGACAATGCAAAACCACATTCTGCACACATTCTGCAGTCCTGGCTGCGGAGGAAGAGGGTTTGGGTACTTGACTGGCCTGCCTCAGTCCCGACCTGTCTCCAATAGAGAATGTGTGGAAGACCCCGTACTGTTGCCCACCTTAAGACTTGTTTGCAGGAAGAATGGGACAAAATTACACCTGAAACACTTCATCACTTGGTGTCTTCAGTCCCTAAACGTCTTTTAAGTGTTGTGAAAAGGAATGGCAACATTACAAAGTGGTAAATGCTTTACTGTCCCAACTTTTTTTTAAATGTGTTGCAGGTCTGAATGACAGGAAAGGATGCATATTTACAAATGACATGAAGTTGACCAGACAAAACATGAAATATTTTGTGTTCATATTGTCTGCAATGAAATACAAGTCAAAGTAAATTTAGAAATCACTTCTTTTTTCTTTTCTTTTTTTCGTTTTCCATACTGTCCCAACTTTTTCTGATTTGTGGTTGTATGATGGATGGATGCACTTTTATGATGGATAGATGCACTTTTATGATGGATGGATGCACTTTTATGCACTTTTATGATGGATGGATGCACTTTTATGATGGATGGATGCTCTTTTATGATGGATGGATGCACTTTTATGATGAATGGATGCACATTTATGATGGATGGATGCACTTTTATGATGGATAGATACACTTTTATGATGGATAGATGTACTTTTATGATGGATAGATGCACTTTTATGATTAATAGATGCACTTTTATGATGATAGATGCACTTTCATGATGGATAGATGCACTTTTATGATGGATAGATGCACTTTTATGATGGATAGATGCACTTTCATGATGGATAGATGCACTTTTATGATGGATAGATGCACTTTTATGATGGATAGATGCACTTTTATGATGGATAGATGCACTTTTATGATGGATGGATGCACTTTTATGATGGATAGATGCACTTTTATGATGGATAGATGCACTTTTATGATGGATGGATGCTCTTTTATGATGGATGGATGCACTTTTATGATGAATGGATGCACATTTATGATGGATGGATGCACTTTTATGATGGATAGATACACTTTTATGATGGATAGATGTACTTTTATGATGGATAGATGCACTTTTATGATGGATAGATGCACTTTCATGATGGATAGATGCACTTTTATGATGGATAGATGCACTTCAAGATTCAAGATTCAAGATTCAAGAGTTTTATTTGTCACATACACAGTTATATACACAATATACAACTGGCAGTGAAATGTAAACAGGTCCGCTCCATGGACAGTGCAAATAACAGTTACAAGAAATTAAATAGAAATAGAATAAAATTAGAATAAAAAGTATTAACATAAGTAGAATTATAAATAAATCAAGTAAAAGATAAAAATAGGAAATAAGATAAAAATAAAAATATAAAAAATATGTGGATATGATAAGTGAGATAAACTGTAGACTTAAAAATAAGTGGTTAACATAAAATATATAATATGTATATATAAAGAAGTATAATGTGCAAGGTTTATTACAGGTTGTTACGCAGTAACAATAGGGACGTAAAGTGCAGTGCAATTGCAGTGTGTGGATGTTAATGTTAAAAGACTGTATGTTTATGTGTGTGCGGGGGTGAAGTGAGTCACGTGACTGAGTTCAGGAGTCTGATGGCCTGGGGGAAGAAACTCCTCCTGAGTCTTTCAGTCTTTGCCATCAGGCTACGGAAGCGCTTACCAGATGGCAGCAGGGTGAAGTGAGAGTTTGCAGGGTGATTAATGTCTCTGATGATTTTAGTAGCTCTACCTCTGCAGCGTTTGGTGAAGATGTCCTGCAGAGACGGGAGAGCTGAGCCTGAGATGCGCTCGGATAAGCGCACCACTCTTTGCAGGGCTTTGCAGTCGTGACTGGTGCTGTTCCCGTACCACGCTGTGATGCACTGAGTCAGGACACTTTCTATCGCCCCTCGATAGAAAGTTTTCAGGATGGCTGGTGAAACCCTGAATTTCCTCAGCTGGCGCAGGTGGTACAGTCTTTGCCTGGCTTTTTTCACCTGTGTCTGGATGTGTGTAGTCCAGGTCAGATCCTCGGAGATGTTCACACCCAGGTATTTGAAGCTGCTCACTCTCTCTACCGGTGTCCCGCTGATCATGAGAGGGGAGTATGACCGATGCTGTCTCTTCCTGAAGTCCACAATCAGTTCTTTGGTCTTGTTAACATTCAGAGAGAGACAGTTGTCCTGGCACCATGATGTCAGTTGCTCCACTTCGTCCAAGTATGCCGTCTCATTGTTGTTGGAGATGAGACCCAGGACAACAGTATCATCAGCAAACTTGATGATCGAGGTGGAGCTGTGTGTGGACAAACAGTCATGGGTGTAGAGAGAGTAGAGCAGGGGACTCAGCACACAGCCCTGTGGAGCTCCAACACTCAGGGTGATGGAGGTGGAGGTGAACTGGCCTACTCTCACCGCCTGGGGTCTGCCAGTGAGGAAATCTTCAATCCAGAGGCAGAGAGAAGAATTCAGGCCTAGATCCAGGAGTTTGTGTGTTAGCTTAATGGGAACTATGGTGTTAAAGGCTGAGCTATAGTCAATAAATAGCAGCCTGACATAGTTCCCACTTTTGCTGTCGATGTGAGTGAGGCAGGAGTGAAGGACGTGAGAAATGGCATCTTCAGTCGATCTATTGGGACGATAGGCAAACTGAAGAGGGTCCAAAGTGTCAGGAATGGAGGAACTTTCATGATTAATAGATGCACTTTTATGATGATAGATGCACTTTCATGATGGATAGATGCACTTTTATGATGGATAGATGCACTTTTATGATGGATAGATGCACTTTCATGATGGATAGATGCACTTTTATGATGGATAGATGCACTTTTATGATGGATAGATGCACTTTTATGATGGATAGATGCACTTTTATGATGGATGGATGCACTTTTATGATGGATAGATGCACTTTTATGATGGATAGATGCACTTTTATGATGGATGGATGCTCTTTTATGATGGATGGATGCACTTTTATGATGAATGGATGCACATTTATGATGGATGGATGCACTTTTATGATGGATAGATACACTTTTATGATGGATAGATGTACTTTTATGATGGATAGATGCACTTTTATGATGGATAGATGCACTTTTATGATGATAGATGCACTTTCATGATGGATAGATGCACTTTTATGATGGATAGATGCACTTTTATGATGGATAGATACACTTTCATGATGGATAGATGCACTTTTATGATGGATAGATGCACTTTTATGATGGATAGATGCACTTTTATGATGGATAGATGCACTTTCATGATGGATAGATGTACTTTTATGATGATAGATGCACTTTCATGATGGAAAGATGCACTTTTATGATGGATGGATGCACTTTTATGATGGATAGATACACTTTTATGATGGATAGATGTACTTTTATGATGGATAGATGCACTTTTATGATGAATAGATGCACTTTTATGATGATAGATGCACTTTCATGATGGATAGATGCACTTTTATGATGGATAGATGCACTTTTATGATGGATAGATGCACTTTCATGATGGATAGATGCACTTTTATGATGGATAGATGCACTTTTATGATGGATAGATGCACTTTTATGATGGATAGATGCACTTTCATGATGGATAGATGTACTTTTATGATGATAGATGCACTTTCATGATGGAAAGATGCACTTTTATGATGGATAGATTCACTTTTATGATGGATAGATGCACTTTCATGATGGATAGATGCACTTTTATGATGGATGGATGCACTTTTATGATGGATGGATGCTCTTTTATGATGGATGGATGCACTTTTATGATGAATGGATGCACATTTATGATGGATGGATGCACTTTTATGATGGATAGATACACTTTTATGATGGATAGATGTACTTTTATGATGGATAGATGCACTTTTATGATTAATAGATGCACTTTTATGATGATAGATGCACTTTCATGATGGATAGATGCACTTTTATGATGGATAGATGCACTTTTATGATGGATAGATGCACTTTCATGATGGATAGATGCACTTTTATGATGGATAGATTCACTTTTATGATGGATAGATGCACTTTCATGATGGATAGATGTACTTTTATGATGATAGATGCACTTTCATGATGGAAAGATGCACTTTTATGATGGATAGATTCACTTTTATGATGGATAGATGCACTTTCATGATGGATAGATGCACTTTTATGATGGATAGATGCACTTTCATGATGGATAGATGCACTTTTATGATGGATAGAGGCACTTTCATGATGGATAGATGCACTTTTATGATGGATAGATGCACTTTTGTGATGGATAGATGCAGTTTTATGATGATAGATGCACTTTCATGATGGATAGATGCACTTTTATGATGGATAGATGCACTTTTATGATGGATAGATGCACTTTCATTATGGATAGATGCACTTTTATGATGGATAGATGCACTTTTGTGATGGATAGATGCAGTTTTATGATGGATAGATGCACTTTTGTGATGGATAGATGCACTTTTATGATGGATAGATGCACTTTTGTGATGGATAGTGTACTTCATTTTAGTGTACTGAGGTTGCATTTTCATTTCCCTCATGCAAAATGGTGGGCTAAACGTGGCTCATCTGATATTGGGAAAGGCTGAAGGAATAATGGGTTCTCACGGTGCATTTTCTTCTCACACTGTTGACTCGTAAAATCTCTGTGTGGTTTGTTTTGTGTGTGTGTGCGTCTCCTGAGTGTGTGTGTCTTTTATTAAAGTGTGCTGCAGTGAAAGGGTATTCCCTAATTGGCAGTTGAACTTGCGGATTGATTTCTGTGTGTGTGTGGAGGTCTGCAGCGTAAGCAACTATGAGTTCATACACTTTTGGGATGAAGAAAAAAACTTTACAGAATAAATGTAGAGTTTCATTTTATGCTCAAATGATGATTTAGTGTCTGAGTTGTAGTTTAAATTGATTCATTATTTTGATTATTTAAACTTGATCAATTAAATACATTTATAATAGTACTTTAATATGTAGGGCCCTATATGTGACGCCAGGCGCAACGCAATTGTTTTTTGCTAGTTTGGCGCAGGTCTTATGTTCACGTTGTTGAAATCTCAAATGCTCTGCTCATCTGTTCCCTCACGGGCGTCTGAACACCAGGTGTGATCAGGAGCATTGCTGGAGCTGCTATTGGAGGAACTGAAAACACTGACCAACACACACACACACACACACACACACACCTGCTCTAAAGTCAATAGTGCAGAATTTGTGTGTTATTTAAAGAGCGTGTTAGTGATATGAGCCTATAGGTGGAGCACAACACGCCTACACTGAATATTACACACACAGGGATGCGCAGCAGCACACACACACACACACACTCTGATTATTACACACACAGAGATGCGCAGCAGCACACACACATGCCAAATATTAAAAATAAAAGTATTCCTCTCTGGAGAAGCGTTCATTCTCTCCTCATGTCAACAGTGAATCTGCCATGGCGTGAGCACAACTGGCTTTTAAAGGGAAAGGGAGATGAGGCTCTGATTGGTTTATTGACCGTTACACCCAAAACACACCCATGACTCATTAAGAGACGAGGGACGACCCTTCTGGATCATGAGCCGGCGCACCGACCGTTTTTCCCGTCGTTAAACTAGCAAAAGTGGATTCAGACACGCCCTAAGAGCTCCTGCGCCGTGAACTTCAGATCCTTAAAGTAGGGCCTTATATTTTAATTTGGGATGGGCTTAAAATAGAAGCAAGGCTTTATAGTTTTAAAAGATGATTCAGTGTTTGAAACTGCTGAGAGAGCACATATTGATATGCTTTTATGATGGATAGATGCACTTTAATGATGGATAGATGCACTTTAATGATGGATAGATGCACTTTTATGATGGATAGATTCACTTTTATGATGGATAGATTCACTTTTATGATGGATAGATGCACTTTTATGATGGATAGATGCACTTTAATGATGGATAGATGCACTTTAATGATGGATAGATGCACTTTAATGATGGATAGATGCACTTTAATGATGGATAGATTCACTTTTATGATGGATAGATTCACTTTTATGATGGATAGATGCACTTTTATGATGGATAGATGCACTTTTATGATGGATAGATGCACTTTAATGATGGATAGATGCACTTTAATGATGGATAGATGCACTTTTATGATGGATAGATTCACTTTTATGATGGATAGATGCACTTTTATGATGGATAGATGCACTTTAATGATGGATAGATGCACTTTAATGATGGATAGATGCACTTTAATGATGGATAGATGCACTTTTATGATGGATAGATGCACTTTTATGATGGATAGATGCACTTTAATGATGGATAGATGCACTTTAATGATGGATAGATGCACTTTTATGATGGATAGATTCACTTTATGATGGATAGATGCACTTTATGATGGATAGATGCACTTTTATGATGGATAGATTCACTTTTATGATGGATAGATGCACTTTTATGATGGATAGATGCACTTTATGATGGATAGATGCACTTTTATGATGGATAGATGCACTTTATGATGGATAGATGCACTTTTATGATGGATGGATGCACTTTTATGATGGATAGATGCACTTTTATGATGGATAGATGCACTTTATGATGGATGGATGCACTTTTATGATGGATAGATGCACTTTTATGACGGATGGATGCACTTTTATGATGGATGGATGCACTTTTATGATGACAGATGCACTTTTATGATGGATAGATGCACTTTTATGATGATAGATGCACTTTTATGATGGATGGATGCACTTTTATGATGATAGATGCACTTTTATGATGGATAGATTCACTTTTATGATGATAGATGCACTTTTATGATGGATGGATGCACTTTTATGATGGATAGATGCACTTTTATGATGATAGATGCACTTTTATGATGGATGGATGCACTTTTATGATGGATGGATGCACTTTTATGATGATAGATGCACTTTTATGATGGATAGATGCACTTTTATGATGGATAGATGCACTTTATGATGGATGGATGCACTTTTATGATGGATAGATGCACTTTTATGATAGATAGATTCCCTTTTATGATGGATAGATGCACTTTTATGATGATAGATGCACTTTTATGATGGATAGATGCACTTTTATGATGATAGATGCACTTTTATGATGGATGGATGCACTTTTATGATGAATGGATGCACTTTTATGATGAATGGATGCACATTTATGATGGATAGATGCACTTTTATGATGGATGGATGCACTTTTATGATGGATGGATGCACTTTTATGATGGATAGATGCACTTTTATGATGGATAGATACACTTTTATGATGGATAGATGCACTTTTATGATGGATAGATGCACTTTTATGATTAATAGATGCACTTTTATGATGGATAGATGCACTTTTATGATGGATAGATGCACTTTTATGATGGATAGATACACTTTTATGATGGATAGATGCACTTTTATGATGGATAGATGCACTTTTATGATTAATAGATGCACTTTTATGATGGATAGATACACTTTTATGATGGATAGATGCACTTTTATGATGGATAGATGCACTTTTATGATTAATAGATGCACTTTTATGATGGATAGATGCACTTTTATGATGGATAGATGCACTTTTATGATTAATAGATGCACTTTTATGATGGATGGATGCACTTTTATGATGGATAGATGCACTTTTATGATGATAGATGCACTTTTATGATGGACAGGTGCACTTTATGATGGACAGATGCACTTTTATAATGGATAGATTTTCTTTTATGAAGATAGATGCACTTTTATGATGGATGGATGCTCCTTTATGAAGGATAGATGCAATTTATGATGAATAGATGCACTTTATGATGGATAGATGCACTTTTATGATGATAGATGCACTTTTATGAATGATAGATGCATTTTTATGATGATAGATGCACTTTTATGATGGATAGATGATGTAATTATTCAGCTTATTTTGCATATTCCTTTTTTAGATAATTTATTTATTCAGATTTGAAAACTTGAAATACATTTGTAATAGTATTTTCAGTTTTTTTATTGAATTATTTACTTTTATATTATTGTTGACTTTTTTTCATTAGTTTTTTTGTAGGATTACTTTATAATAATTTCATAAATCTAAATATATATATAGCCCTAGTCTGAATGATTCTTACTGTCATTTTTTGGTTTAAAATCATGTGGAATTCTCTTTTTTCAGGAAACTCTCCGTCAGACGAGTCGGAGGAGCGGGACAAAGAGCCACGCACGCTCACTTACCCAGCGTACATTGCCAGTCTGCTGGACTCGGGTGCCAAGCGCATGGCGGCAGGGGTGCGTATGGACTGCAGCAGTCAGGGCCAGTGCCCGCTGTCCTGCCACCTCTGCCACATGAGCCCTGGGCCTGCCCGTCCCGCAGAACCTGTGCTGCTCAACATCACCAAAGCCACGCCAATCTACGAGCTGGTCAACGGCAACGAGACCTACCAGGTACCGGTCATAATGATGTGCTCACCCTCTTGCTCTCAGACCTCCTGAGGAAACAAAGGTTGCTGGCGGACAGTGTGTGTTAGTGAAGCCAGCAGGTGGTGCTCATTAAAGACAGAACGCCGCTCAAAGACGGAGAAAATGGCCGCCAATTAAATGTGTCCAATCCCTCAGAAATATCCCATCATTGTAAAATAAACAATCAAACATATAGCCTATATAGTCAGTTTATTTGATTTTTTACAATTATTTCAAAAGTATTTCAATAAAGACATTTATATTTTGAAAAAAAAGAAAACTGTATTTATTTTTTTGTACTTTTTAAAGATGTTTTTGAAAGAAGGCTCACCAAGGCTGCTTTTGTTTGATCAAAATGCAGTCAAATATTGTGAACTATTATTATCATTTAATTGTATTGTAATGTAATTTAATAATTAACCTAATATATATTTTTCCCTCTTTCTCTTCATACTGTCACAATCCGGTTCAGATGAAGATGATGAAAAAGGTTCAAACTGGTTTCTACAAACAAAAGGTTCTTTAATAAAACCAAAGGCAATGTAATACACACTGAGTGCCTACACACACACACACACAAAAGCAGACATCAACTGAAGGAACGAGAGGAACTTATGCTGCGTTCCAGGCAGCCCGTAATCCGTGTTTTTCCAACCTTCGACCCGGGAAAGTGCACTGGAACCACTGTGACTTCCCACCCGAGATCTCGTACTAGATCGACATAGGGGAGAGCAGCACAACCTCACGCTTTGTGACTGTCTCAGTTTGTGTAAATCCACTTGGGGTTCAGAGTATAAATTTTTTCCCACAATAATTGCACACATGTCTAGTACAATCATGTGGTTTTGTTTCATTAATACAGTGTATACTTGATTTACCCCGAAAGAATGGAAGTGAAATGTGACAACATGCCCCATACACTCTAAAAAATGCTGGGTTAAAAACAACCCAAGTTGGGTTGAAAATGGTCTAACCCAGCAATTGGGTTGTTTTAAGCAAACATTTAACCCAACCGATGGGTTAAAAAAAAACAAATGCTGGGTTAAAACAACCCAATTGCTGGGTTAGTCCATTTTCAACCCAACATTTTTTAGAGTGTATGATTTACTTACTCATATTTTCTATAAAATGAGTCACATATTCATAAGAAATGGCTTAAATGATATATTTAGGTGTTCTTCATCACTTAAACATATATAATAGACATTAATATTGATATATGCATTCAATTTGATCATGTCCTCAGTGCAAATTAATCAACTTCCACAAGAACTATAAACCATGAGATGATAAAAACCTCAAAATATCTTTAAATTATGTTATAGACTAGGCTAAACTGACTCTAATCATACATATAAATCATGTGAAACTACACTCTAAAACATGCTGGGTTAAAAACAACCCCAGTTGGGTTGAAAATGGACTAACCCAGTGATTGGGTTGTTTTAAGCAAACATTTAACCTAACCTCTGGGTTAAAACAACCCAATTGCTGGGTTAGTCCATTTTCAACCCAACTTGGGTTATTTTTAACCCAGCATTTTTTAGAGTGTAGGTAGGTGCATTATAACATGCCCCATAGGTGGAGTACATTATAACATGACCAAATGACAGATTAAAATGTCATTAAACATTCAACTGTTAAATAACAGATAGAAGACTATAATGATATCAGATTTGTCTTATTTTAAATAAACAGAAAAAACAGAGATGAAAACTAAACTTGAGTAAGAAATGTACTTTTTTAAATACATGTTCAGTAATATCTTCCAGAGATTTTTTAAATTTTGGTGCTATTTTTTCTCTAAATAATGTTGATATGGCAACTAGTAAACACACTAAGTTTGGTCATTCTGACATGTGTGGAAAGGGTTAAAACATGCGTGTTAAAACTAACCCCATGTTAACTCCCAGTTACACGCTCTGACATCCCATAGCCCGCGAAACAACAATGGCCGCCCCTTCAGATGCGGTGTTTATGAAACATAAAACAGCTTCTCTTGCCGTATGCGCTGTTTTTTCTCCTCCGTTTCCCTCAGATCAGCCAGGAGTGAGCACCTCTGGCGATAGAAATGATTGTAAATGAGCATTAGCCCCGGACGCTCCGCTATGCTTTATTTACATCAAGCTGCAACATTTCCGTGACTTTGCCTGGAACGCAGCATTAAATACACAACGTGTTTGAACGCAGTTGAAGACTCGTTAATCAGGAATCATAGTTACAAACCAGGAGCGGGAAACCGGAACAAAGGAAAACACACGACTGATAAAAATAAATAGAAAGTTCCTGAAGATGAAACAAACACAGGCAATTTATGACATACATTGGAAGGGAAAGACCATGATGTTTCAGAAGAATGGCAATTTAATTCCGTTTTGATCAAAGATTAGGCTACAAAGAATGTGTGTGTGCGTACGTGTGTGTGTTTGTGATTTTTGAGGACATTTTGTATAATGACACAGGTATTACACGACGTAAACATGAAATATGAGGACATTTCATATGTCCTCATATTTAAAAACATACTAAACAATGTTTTATTAAAAATGTAAAAATGCAGTTCCTGTGATGGGTCGGTTTAGGGTTTTGTGTTTGCACTGCAAAAAATGCTTTTCTTACTTAGTATTTTTGTCGTTTTCAGTCCAAATATCAAAAAAATCTTACATTAAGAAGCATTTACTAGACAAGCAAAAGTTTTTGTCTTGTTTTGGGGGAAAATAACTCAAATTAAGGGAGTTTTTGCTTAAAATAAGCCAAATAATCTGCCAATGGGGTAAGAAAAATAATCTTAATTCAAACAGAAAACAAGATTATTTTGCTTACCCCATTGGCAGATTATTTTGCTTGTTTTAAGCAAAAACTTCCATAATATTGAGTTATTTTACCCCAAAATTGTACAAAAACTTTTGCTTGTCTAGTAAATGCTTCTTAATGTAAGATTTTTTGATATTTGGACTGAAAACAAGACAAAAATACTAAGTAAGAAAAGGATTTTTTTCAGTGTGTGTGTGTGTGTGTGTGTGTGTGTGTGTGTGTGTGTGTGTGTGTGTGTGTGTGTGTGTGTGTGTGTGTGTGTGTGTGTGTGTGTGTGTGTGTGTGTGTGTGTGTGTGTGTGTGTGTGTGTGTGTGTGTGTGTGTGTGTGTGTGTGTGTGTGTGTGTGTGTGTGTGTGTGTGTGTGTGTGTGTGTGTGTGTGTGTGTGTGTGTGTGTGTGTGTGTGTGTGTGTGTGTGTGTTTGGTTCAGGTAAACCCAACGTTATGTGGACAAAATGTCCCCACAAAGATGTACATTTCCAAACTCTATGCGGGGACATTTTATTGTTCCCATGAGGGAAAACAGCTCATAAATCATAAGTGTAAAAATGCATAAATGTTTGTGTGATTGGTAGGTTTAAGGTTAGAGAGGATATACAGTTTATATGCTGATGCATTATTCAGGTAGATGCTGCACTCTAGTGGTGGTTATGATTATGATTATGATTAAATTCAAACTTTGAGCATGTTCTTGGTTTATCCCACAGGCTCTGCAGGAGGCCATGATGAGCGTCCTGTGGTGCTCGGCTAAAGGAGATGTTATTGATGACTGGTGTCGATGTGATTCCAGTGCTTTTGGCACTGATGGACTGCCCACATGTGCTCCTCTGCCTCAGCCTATGTGAGTCATTTACAGTTTGAATATCCCTAATATCAGTGGCGGCGTTTCACCAAAACCTATATGGCATGAGTCCTTCTGGCCGAACAACAACGACATTCCCAAATAATCACATTATATCTAAACAACATGTGGACAAAACTCCACTAAAAGAACTGAAACAGCCCCATAAGCCTTCACTGTGTCCAAACCAAACGCGACACGTGAGAAAAATGATATTTTCAATCCATGTTAATCAGAGTTTTTTGTGGTTCACGACGATTCTATTTTACAAACTGTTTTTATTTTGCGGCGTTGTGGCTGGAACAACATACAAAGTAGGGAAACCTAACGCTTTTTGACTGTCTCAGTTTGTGTAAATCCACTTGGGGTTCAGAGTATTTATTGTTTCCCACATTAATTTCCCAAATGTCTAGTACAATTATGTGGTTTTGTTTCATTAATACAGTGTTTACTTTTTTCTTGATTTACCCTGAAAGAATGGAAGTGAAATGTGACAACATGCCCCATAGGTGGAGTTCATTATAACATGACCAAATAACAGATTAAAATGTGACCTGATATAATCCAAAAAATATACAAGACAAACTAAAATATTTTGACAATAAAATACAACTATTAACTTTTTCAAATAAAATAATGGCATTTTTTTAATCAGTAAAAATATACTAATTTTTGAGTTTGACAACTAACACATCATTAAATGCAGCTAAACAGCATAGTTCAAAACATAATAATAATTCATAATTTCTGAACATTAACTCTCAGTCTTTACTCTCCTCTTTCTCATGGTTTCTCACAATAATTCATAAAAGTATAGAATATAATATCATATTTCTAATAGGGGCTCATTGTAACGCAACATCGCGGCTCGTGTCTTCTGCTGTTAGATCAGCATTAAACAACATCTCTACTGTTAAACAACAGATAGAAGATTATATAATAATCAGATTTGTCCCTGCGCTCCCCTATGACAAGTGCTTTATTTAATGTAAAAATTATTTAAAGTGAGTTTGAATATCATTTTGAATACTTTTTCATGCCACTGTAGATCAGTGGTCTTGACACAATTTTTTTGTTTAAACGGAGGGAAAAACTCATGTACATGTGGACTAGGCCGCAGTCAGAGAGAGCCCGCCCACACGCTCTTCTGATTGGCTGTGATTTTTGATTGATTGATCTCGGGTCAAGTCTGGTTTTGGCGCTTAAAATCTTGTCGCATCGTGTCTGGTTAGGAAACGGCGTTAGACTGTTTAAATGTGCTTTACAAAGCTGCGACAGAACTAGCGAGCGGCATTGTTAGTTTATTCCCCTGCTTGTCTGAATGCCAGGGTTTGGCAACTGTGTAATGTGTAAACGCCTCCCCTGCTTAGTATAAATGGCTAAAATGAGGTTTCAAAGTAAAATTTCAAACTTCATAAATGTTCTGTTTATTTTGTCAGGCTCAAGCTATCCCATTCATATGAGCCCAGCAGTTCATTGATCATCATTGAGTGGAATCATGCAGAGCCACCAATCGGAGTGAGGATTGTTGATTACCTCATCAGTCAAGAGAAGGTGACTGAGCGGACTGACCACTCCAAAGTTGAGACAGGTAAGGACATTTGGGATATATAATATCCACACATTCCTGCTGCCTCTGCTGTCTTCTTCAATAAAGGCTAAAAGACCAAAAAAAGAAAAAACAATACTTAATGCCTATTTATTTGGGAAGCAGCTGTGTAATAAGCGGGATAATGTACATTCAGACAGTCATTATCACAAATTAAACCCCTTCGGGGTAATACAAGATCCCTTCGCCTCACGCTGGGCTCTTAATTACCCTGCCAAGGTTTATTTGAGATAATGACAACTGACTGCACATTTGAAATATAAATTCATTTTAATTTAATTTGAAAGACTGCACCACAAAGTTAAACAAATGTGACTGCATTTTATATTGAAAATAATACAACAATGGAATAATATTTTCTAAAGATATTAATTCCTCTTATGTAGAGGCTTTGATTGCACAATGAACACGGTTTAATTTACCTGTGAATTAAAATAACCAACACCTTTTATCGAGAAAAGCCCTACGGTTAAGTGCTATGAATCTGAGGGACGGCTGTTAAAATGAAGATTAAAGACCATTCCTGAGATAAAGTAAAACAAATGCATACATTTAGAGAATTGCCCAAGTGTTAGGATGTTCCAGTTGAGGAATGGAAGACTAAGAAACTCCCTAGATCATTTAAAACAAACGCGAGTGATCACTTTGATTTAGCTTCAGAGTTATAAAGCAGATAAAGGTGGACGAGTCAGGATCATGAGGGACGGAAGAACACAAGAAGCCGTTAATAAAATGAACAAGAGCACATCCAGAGTTTGCCATTTGTGTCATGGGACCAGATTCTTTGTGGGTATATGAGACCAAGATGGAGCATTTTAGTCTGAATTCAAGGTAAACTGCCCACCCGGTGATTCGCTGTGCCCTGTGATAATCGTGAGACATATTTTATGATTTAACCATTATACACTCTCAAAAAAAGAGTACTTTTAAGGTACAAGTGACCGTCACTGGGGTGGTACCCTTAAAGGTAAATTTTTGTACCTCTAAGTCAGGGGTAGGCAAGTTCGGTCCTAGAGAGCTGATGTCCTGCAGAGTTTAACTCCAACCCTACTAAACCACCACAGTATAAACTCATGGCTCCCAGCATGCATTTCAGCATTAATTATGTCACCATTGTTGAGATTCATATGCTGATTCTTGATATCTGTGTGCGTCTAAACTTTTTTCTCCCTAGAATTATTTAAAAATCAAAATTCCGAATGCCTGATCTGTTTGAAAGTATTGTTGGTCAATATTATTTATTGATATTTTTAGTCAGTGATGAGTTTAGTCAACCATTTTTCTTCATGACAATTTCTGTTTATGACTTCTTTTGATTTGAACAGATTTTGTGTTTTGTTAACACTGTAACAAAAACCACAAACTTGCATGAAAATCTAAGAGTCAAACTGCCCAACTAAAGAAAACACTGATCTCCATAATGACGACCAAATATTTTCAATAAAACATCAACATCTAAACCTCTGCTAATTCTCAATAAGAGCTTCTATAGATGTCTTTCAGGGTTGGAGTCAAACTCTGCAGGACAGTGGCTCTCTAGGACCGAACTTGCCAGCCAATGGTTTAAATGTACCCTAAGGACCAATTGTGTACCTTTTAAAGGTATAGTTATACGTTTTGTTCTTCAAGGAACAAAATTGTACCTCCACTGTACCTTTTTTTCTGAGAGTGTATTGTGTTGAGCATGAGGTCTGGATAAAGTATCCCATTAGACCTTTAAATAATGAATAATCTGAAATAACCTGCAACATGATCTGAAATAACCTCCATGTTGTGCTTTCTCCCTTTTTTAAATTATAGACAGTGATGTATTTGTGTAATTTTGAAAGAATGAAACACTCTGAGGTGAATATTAAGTCAATATGTGTCTCACATCTCTATCCTGGGCATAATGGACATCACATGGGATTTCTTCATGGACATCAAAACCCTCACCCCAATCAGGGCGAATGTATGTTCATTCTAAGCCTCATTTATCAGACGGTGTGTTGCTGGATGAAGACCATGTTATTGTTCTGCCAGGGATTGCCGAGTATGAATATGTCTTAACTTGAATGGCCTGCTTTCCTCTTTGCCTGGCATGCCCAATAGAAGCCCAAGGCTTCAGACTCTAAAGTTACGCTTTTCAGGTCCCCCTGGTCTTTGTACTTCAGGACTTTCTGTGCTCTATACCAGCGGCAGAGATTGTATTCCACTTTAGGCAAGAATTGAAATCGATTTTTCCCATAGATGATCAATGGTTCTTCAGAAGGCCTTGAAAGCCGGTTTGGAGACTGGACTTCATAAGGACGTGAGACACGCATATGGCTCCCAGTTTTGTATGCATCAGACATATCCAATGATTGATTGATCTGCTCAACGCTTAAACTGTGAAGTGTTGTAAATACAATGAGAAAGACCACCTTGAAGCAAGGGAAGGGCAAGCCTGATTCTGGTAATGATTAGGACTTAAGCCTTTCATGATGACGCAAAAACGGTCATATGTTAAATAACCTTGAATGAACACAAGGAAATTTAAAACCAGGGCACTTTTTCTGCAGCTCTGATACCCCTTTTCCACCAGAATGAATCGGGTGCTAGTTCAGAGCTAGTCGGTTTGACTGACAAGCCTTCTAAGAACCGGTTTGCCTTTCCACGGCTAGAGAGAGATCACTGTATACGTCTCATCTTTCTCAGTGTTAAACACACACACACCAGTCTTGTGCGAGATGCATCTGCGCAGACCGATCAGCGTATGATATCAAAATACCACAAGAGCGATTCAAAAGCATAAGGAGTCGTGTGCTCTCGCTGTACTCGTTGTTATACGGCGATCGCTCTGCATCTCGAACACGCCTTCCATCAACAATGGGGAACGTTGCGTCACTATTGATGTGTTTAGGATCCTACATCGGCATCAAAACACAGAGAATACAACGCATTCGTGCAGCTCGCCATGATTTGTATAGACGGAGATTACAATCGAGCCGCTGTTAGCTCCATTAGCTGCTATTTCTAAAATGGCGGTCAGAAGTGTGTGTTGGTCTTGTTGGTCACGGTGACCACAGCCCCTGACGCAAGCGGATCTTACTTCTACACCAGCAGTGATTTGGTGCTGCTTAAGAACCACTTCTCTTGGTTCAGACCTGGTGCTTTGGGTGTCGAAATAGGCTCCGAACCAGGGGCCGGATTCACGAAACATTCTTAAGAATGAAATGATTCTTAACTGCCAATTTCTTCTTATTTTCTAACTTAAGAAAAAATATAAGAATATTTTGTATTCCCAAAAACTTTTCTTAAGAATGTTCTTATCTTTTTTCTTATGATTGTTCTTAAGATAAAATTTCATATTCATGAAAATAATGTTCTTTAAAATCATCGTAAATAACTTCTTAAAGTTAGGATAACCTCCAACCTATCTTAACTTATCTTAAATACCAATTCTACTGTTAATGTGTCACAAATTGTAGTTTTAAGACTTTTTCAGGCGAGAATGTACTTATTTAAAGATTAAATCTGTGGTTTATTTATAAAGAGAGCGCCTATTTTACAATTTTATCTGGCGTTTTCGTAGTTGTGAGATCCAGGCGAACAGGGGCGCTCAGCGCTCATTAACCCCAGTGAGAGAAGCCTTACCTCGGCCAGTCCTTCTGCCGTCTGCCTCTGGCTCTGACGTCTCTGAGATATGATTCGTCTTGATACCCGAGCAGCGTTCTTGATAAACGACTAGGCTCTTATACAATAACGATTTTACAGACACGGCACATTAAAAACACGACATTGAGTGATTTACTCCCCGTCAAGCCAGTCACGGCGAAAATAGTCTGCACAGTTATTATGATATCTACAGTAATCTGCATAGTGATTATGAGATCTACAGTAATCTGTACAGTGATTATGATATCTATGGTAATCAGCACATTAATCAGCACAGTTATTATGATATCTACAGTAATCAGCACAGTTATTATGATATCTACAGTAATCTGCACAGTTATTATGATATCTACAGTAATCTGCACAGTTATTATGATATCTACAGTAATCTGCACAGTGATTATGATATCTATGGTAATCAGCACATTAATCAGCACAGTTATTATGATATCTACAGTAATCAGCACAGTGATTATGAGATCTACAGTAATCAGCACAGTGATTATGATATCTATGGTAATCAGCACATTAATCAGCACACTTATTATGATATCTACAGTAATCAGCACAGTGATTATGAGATCTACAGTAATCTGCACAGTGATTATGATATCTATGGTAATCAGCACATTAATCAGCACACTTATTATGATATCTACAGTAATCAGCACAGTTATTATGATATCTACAGTAATCTGCACAGTTATTATGATATCTACAGTAATCAGCACAGTTATTATGATATCTACGGTAATCTGCACAGTTATTATGATATCTACGGTAATCAGCACAGTTATTTTGATATCTACGGTAATCAGCACATTAATCAGCACAGTTATTATGATATCTACAGTAATCTGCACAGTTATTATGATATCTACGGTAATCAGCACATTAATCAGCACAGTTATTATGATATCTACGGTAATCTGCACAGTTATTATGATATCTACAGTAATCAGCACATTTATCAGCACAGTTATTATGATATCTACAGTAATCTGCACAGTGATTATGATATCTATGGTAATCAGCACATTAATCAGCACAGTTATTATGATATCAACAGTAATCTACACAGTTATTATGATATCTACAGTAATCTGCACAGTTATTATGATATCTACAGTAATCAGCACAGTTATTATGATATCTACGGTAATCTGCACAGTTATTATGATATCTACGGTAATCAGCACATTAATCAGCACAGTTATTATGATATCTACGGTAATCAGCACAGTTATTATGATATCTACGGTAATCAGCACATTAATCAGCACAGTTATTATGATATCTACAGTAATCTGCACAGTTATTATGATATCTACGGTAATCAGCACATTAATCAGCACAGTTATTATGATATCTACGGTAATCTGCACAGTTATTATGATATCTACAGTAATCAGCACATTTATCAGCACAGTTATTATGATATCTACAGTAATCTGCACAGTGTTTATGATATCTATGGTAATCAGCACATTAATCAGCACAGTTATTATGATATCTACAGTAATCAGCACAGTTATTATGATATCTACAGTAATCTGCACAGTTATTATGATATCTACGGTAATCTGCACAGTTATTATGATATCTACGGTAATCAGCACATTAATCAGCACAGTTATTATGATATCTACGGTAATCAGCACATTAATCAGCACAGTTATTATGATATCTACAGTAATCAGCACAGTTATTATGATATCTACAGTAATCTGCACAGTTATTATGATATCTACGGTAATCTGCACAGTTATTATGATATCTACGGTAATCAGCACATTAATCAGCACAGTTATTATGATATCTACGGTAATCAGCACATTAATCAGCACAGTTATTATGATATCTACGGTAATCTGCACAGTTATTATGATATCTACGGTAATCAGCACATTAATCAGCACAGTTATTATGATATCTACAGTAATCTGCACAGTTATTATGATATCTACGGTAATCAGCACATTAATCAGCACAGTTATTATGATATCTACGGTAATCTGCACAGTTATTGTGATATCTACGGTAATCAGCACATTAATCTGCACAGTTATTATGATATCTACGGTAATCAGCACAGTTATTATGATATCTACAGTAATCTGCACAGTTATTATGATATATACAGTAATCTGCACAGTTATTATGATATCTACGGTAATCTGCACAGTTATTGTGATATCTACGGTAATCAGCACATTAATCAGCACAGTTATTATGATATCTACAGTAATCTGCACAGTTATTATGATATCTACGGTAATCTGCACAGTTATTATGATATCTACGGTAATCAGCACATTAATCAGCACAGTTATTATGATATCTACAGTAATCTGCACAGTTAATATGATATCTACAGTAATCAGCACATTTATCAGCACAGTTATTATGATATCTACGGTAATCTGCACAGTTATTATGATATCTACGGTAATCTGCACAGTTATTATGATATCTATGGCTACGGTAATCTGCACAGTTATTATGATATCTATGGTTACGATAATCTGCACAGTTATTATGATATCTACGGTTACGGTAATCTGCACAGTTATTATGATATCTACGGTAATCTGCACAGTTATTATGATATCTACGGTAATCAGCACATTTATCAGCACAGTTATTATGATATCTACGGTAATCTGCACAGTTATTATGATATCTACGGTAATCTGCACAATTATTATGATATCTACGGTAATCTGCACAGTTATTATGATATCTACGGTAATCAGCACATTTATCAGCACAGTTATTATGATATCTACGGTAATCTGCACAGTTATTATGATATCTACGGTAATCTGCACAGTTATTATGATATCTACGGTAATCTGCACAGTTATTATGATATCTACGGTAATCTGCAGGAAGCGCAAAACGACGAGCTTTGAGGTGTTTTTCATTCAGCGAGTCTTCAGTAATACCTTTCAATAAAATAACACCATATAACAGCTTTTATTTTCTTCTTAAGTAACAAAAAAAGATGTTTTTAAGAAAATATTTGAGAACTTCTTAAGAATTTTTCAAGAATTGCACTTAGGAACATTCTTACGAACTTCTTCGAATTTATCTTAAGAAAAGAACTTATTTCTTGGGAAGATTTTCGTGAATCCGGCCCCAGCACTCAAACCGCATTGGTGGAGGGGTAAGAGCGTCTTTTCAAGTTGAAAAGTGAAACTTTTCTGATAAAAATGCCCTATGTCAAGCGCCTTTTTGACAGCTGACCAATGACAAGCGAGTAGCAAGACCTGATTTCCATAACAACAAGAAAACGGGAGAAGGTGCCTGTAGATCGACTAATTGTGTTCGTGACGGAGCAATGATTTTCAGCAGGTCTTCAAACTGACTTTAGTTCTAAAATATGCCTCAAACGGGAGCTCCTGGACTAAATGATTGTAAGCACCATTCACTGTTTTCTTCCCTGTGTAATGTAGGGCACCCACAAATGTCATTGTGAACCAACATTCCTCCCCGTTAACTTCAAAAGCCAAAGCAAGAGCCAACTTTCTCTTTCACGACATTTTGTATCTGCACCACACAGTACTCTTGTTAAAGACGTCCTCGGCTGCTTTTTGAAACCAAACGCTTCCAGCTTTTTTTCTTTTTTTACTAAAAGAGCGCTCTTGTCAACTTTTTCTTGTCAAAAAACACATCAAGTGTGAACACAGTCCTGCGTCTCACGGGTATATTTGTGGCATTGTATGGGTCAAAATTATCAAGTTTTCTTTTATGCCAAAAGTCCTACTGTAAATATAGAGAAAAAATGTATTATGCATTGCTAAGGACTTCATTTGGACAACTTTAAAGGAGATTTTCTCAATTTTTAGATTTTTTTGCACCCTCAGATTCCAGATTTTCCAATATTGTCCCATCCTAACAAACCATACATCAATGGAGAGATGATTTATTCAGCTGAAGATGATCTATAAATCTCAATTTCACAAAATTGACCCTTATGACTGGTTTTGTGGTCCAGGGTTGCATATTAGAATGATTTCTGAAGGATCATGTGACACTGTGGATTGGAGTAATGATGCTGAAAATTCAGCTTTGCCGCCACAGGGATAAAATACATTTTAAAATATATTAAAACAGAAAAGTTATTTTAAATTGATTTATTATTTTACAATATAACTATTTATTTGTATTAATATTATTTTTTTTATTAAAGGGGACCTATTATGGCCCTGCTTACAAGATATAATATAAGTCTGTCCCATAATGAATGGGCTGATGCTGGGATTTAGTGGGTTTGAAGTGAAAGTATTTTATGAGCGTATACTATATGCGGAGAGCATTCACTCAGTATCGTTATCTAAGTTTTGACCGAAGTAGCTTTTAGAGGCTTTTGCATCTGAACTCTTCATATATATATATATATATATATATATAGACCTAATATAAGGTGTCCCCAGAATATTTCTGTGAAGTTGCAGCTCTAAATACCCCCCAGATAATGCATTATACCATGTTGTAAATGCCCGTTTTTTTTGTATATGTATCTTTAAATGCAAATGAACTGCTGATCCCCGCCCCCTATCCAGAAGAGGGTGGAGCCTTAACTGCTAGTGCCTCGGATGCTCTGCCAAAAACTAAAAAACAACTGTTTGGTTTTGATTATCATCTCTATCGTGGCCACGCTCACGTGACATTGCAGTTGTTCGTCATCATGAACGTTATGATCTGCATGCGTTTTAAAGCCATGTCAGTCTAAACCTCTGATATATGCTTTTCTGAGCGCACACACCCGAAGCACGTGCACAGAAAGCTCTCTTTCACGTCTTATTACACTCAAATACACACAAGGTTATGCCAAAAACACACAAAGTTCACATATTGTACACATGTCTGTGAATGTAAACAGCAGGGAAAGAAATCACAATTGTATATTTTATCTGTGTATTAAAGTGACATCAAACAACAAAAGAAACAGAAAATCACTTACTGCTCTTGACTGAGTAACTTTAGTAGCTTTAATAACAATACATTTCTTACTTAAATGCTGCTGTATAATGTTCTGGCGAGAAATAAACATGACAGACACTCAGGGGAGGAGCTAAGTGAATAGGGCGTGGCCTCTCTGCAGTTGTGGGTGGGGTCAATGTGACATCACATTGGAGAACATTCCTAAATGCCTCATTTTGCGGCACTGTTTCAGATTTACTGGTGGACGGAGTGGATAGGTTTTTCCCACAATATGGTGGTTGTGTACACACACTGCAGACACATAATTATGTTCAAAAACAATTTAATAGTGAATTTTGCATTATAGGTCCCCTTTAACCCTCTGGGGCTCTTCAGTCATTTCTGACCCGAACTTTTTAAAATTAAAAAATTAAAAAATTGTAGCTTCATCGGAATGGTCTGAAACTTGGTGACTTTATTGGTACTTGGTATATGAACACCCAAAAAATTGGGGACAGGATTTGAAAAGTCTAAGTGGTCGTAAAAAAAATAGTCACATTCACGACCTTCGGGTCAAAAATGACCCCCATAGGAAATGAATGGGAAATGGGCAAAAATATGAAAATACAGAGTTTTTTTGTGTGCGTGTGTTTTTGTGTGTATAAGTGTGTGTGTGTGAGAGTTTTTTTTTCTGTTTTGCACTCTTGATGTTTTAGAGATCTTCACTGTTGAGTCCTTTTTTTCTGCATCCTGGCTGATTTGTAGATTGTATGCACAAAAAAACTTTATATTTTCATATTTTTGCCCATTTCCCATTCATTTCCTATGGGGGTCATTTTTGACCCGAAGGTCCTGAGTGTGACTATTTTTTTTACGACCACTTAGACTTTTCAAATCCTGTCCCCAATTTTTTTGGGTGTTCATATACCAAGTACCAATAAAGTCACCAAGTTTCGGATGATCATTCCGATTAAGCAACGATATTTTTTTTTTATTTATAAAACGCAAGATCCACCATAGTGGTAAAAATGTGCTATTGCGTGATAAAAATGCTCGATGTGTCCACCGGATGGCACCGATCTCATTTAAAAAAATGCTTTTATGAGGCCTAGGCTTGACTCTAAAATGAAATACAGCTTTAATAAAACATATTTAAATATATTATATATATATATATATATATATATATATATATATATATATATATATATATATATATATATATATATATATATATATATATATATATATATATATATATATATATATATATATATATATATAATTTTTTATTATATTTAATGGGAAAAAATGGGTCATAATTATTGAATAAATATTAATTATAAATCTTAAAATTATCTCAAAGCACCAAAAAAGAAAAGAAAAAATATTATTGAACAAAAATATATTTCATTGATATCTTAATCCTGCCCTCTGGGTCATTTTTGACCCGAAGGTCCTGAGTTTGACCCATAAATGAAGAACCCCAGAGGGTTAAAAAGAGAGATGGCTTGTGCTCTGACATCTTTTGGATAATTCTTCTGTTTGGTCTTAAAGTTGTTTTATCTGGAACTGCAGCCAAGAAAAATGAAGCTCCCGAAATCGAATGATAATTTCCCCTTAGTTCTAACGGTTGCTCCGTAAATCATGTCAGGCTTACACCTGTATCATTAGTTTAAAATAAATAAAATAAAATAAAAACTGATGTGGAACACTTGTCCTCCCACTTTAGCAGTACTTTTACCAAATACAGTGCAGAGTCCCAAACTGTGTTTGCACCATGACAACCTGCCTTTGGCTTCCCTGTTATATCCTCCTCTATCTTCATCCATTCCCCTCATTCTCTTTAAAGACATGCCCATTTCCTGTCCTCCCCACCTTTGTTGTTGCCCTGTCCAACTTAGACTTCAGACACGTCGTGGCTGTTAAAGCAGAAAAGAACACCGTGTTAAATGAAGTCCAAATGTGGAATAGTGAAAATGAGATTGATGAGGAGATGATTGTTGAGGTTCTGCTGCAATCCAGATATGAATGAGTGTTTTCTGCATTTTACTCTTTATCCGTAGAGGTAACGTCTTGTTCTTTACGAGCCCGTGATTAAAAAGTGGCCAGAACCAGCAACTTTTCAGCCCGGAATGTTTTGAATGTACTCCACAGGCTGTCAGAAAACTGATTATAAAACCTCATCCGATTTTTGAGCTCTTATAAGAAACATTAAGGATTTTTTCTCATCTCGTGCAAGGCTGTCTTTCATTTGCTGTAAAAACAAAAACAGAGGCTGTAACTTGCAAACCTGTTTATGTTTTACCGAGATTTGTTTGACAAGACTGTGCTAATAGCTGCACATTTCATTCATCTGATTTAACTGGATAGTTCACCCAAATGAGAATTCTGTCATCATTTACTGTTGTTACAAACCTGTACACTCTAAAAAAAAAGGCTCGTAATCATAGGGGAACCTTTTTGAGTGCTATATAGCACCAATTTTGGTGCTTCAGTGATTCTTCAGTGGTTCTTCAGAGGTGCTATATAGCACCTTAGTCAAAGAACCGGTGAAGAACCTCTGAAGAACCGCTGAAGAACCAAAATTGGTGCTATATAGCACTAAAAAAGGTTCCCCTATGATTACGAGCCAAGAACCATTTTTGGTGCAATATAGAACCTTTTTTTTTTTAGAGTGTATGACTCTTTCCTCATCAGCGTAAAAAAAAAAAAAAAAAAAAGTTGACAGTGCCAGTATTTTTGATCGTGGCCCCCATCAATTTTATTGTATGAATATCTGGACATGCAATATACACTATATTGCCAAAAGTTTTGGGACGCCTGCCTTTACATGCACATGAGCTTTAATGCCATCCCATTCTCAATCCGTAGGGTTTAATATGGAGTCGCAGCTCTAGCAGCTTCAGCTCTTCTGCTTTCCTCAAGGTTTAGGAGTGTGTTTATGGGGATTCTTCTAGAAGCGCATTTGTGATGTTGGACGAGAAGGCCTGGCTCTTTGAAGGGGCGTCCCAATACTTTTAGCAATATATTGTATCAAAAGAAAAAAACAGAGGCTCTGCTTTTAAACATTCTAGCTTCATTCGTTCTTTTTTTATCAACATTCCGTGAAAACATGGAAAGACGAAAAATTGGTGGGGAAAGAGTTAAAAGAGGATATTGTGAGATGTCTCACACCGCGGCCTAAACAGATGCGATACGATTACAGCATACATGACAAAATCAATAACAGCCAATCAGAAGAGTGTGTGGGGGCGGAGTCTCTCTGCAAACGCACTGCAATCGCAACAAAATGGATAAATCATTTAACATTAATGTGACTAAAACAAGCATGGTCATAAAATGCATTTATTTGTTCACATTGAGCTCACAGTTTGAACATTCTGGTTTCATTAATTGATTTGGTGAATTATCTATTATCACATTCAGTATGGCTATAACGCTTTTATGCTAAAGGATATTCAAACTCACATTAAAAGGTTAGTTCACCCAAAAATGTAAATTGTGTCATTAATGACTGAGCCTCATGTGGTTGGACACCCGTCAGACCTCCGTTCATCTTCAGACACAAATGAAGATATTTTAGTGTAAATCTGATGCTCTGAAAGGCCTCCATTGGCTCAACTTTACACTATCAAGACCCTTAAAAGACACTAAAGACGTCGTTACAATCCATCTCACTACAGCGGCTCTACAATAACTTTATGAAGCCACGAGAATAGTTTTTGTGTGCAAAAAAACCCTAAATAACGACTTATATAGTGATGACGATTTCAAAACACGGCCTCATGAAGCTTCGAGATGTTATGAATCAGTGAGTCGATTCAGCGGTTCAGAGCGTTATGAATCAGTGAGTCGATTCAGCGGTTTGAAGCGTTATGAATCAGTGAGTCGATTCAGCGGTTCAGAGCGTTATGAATCAGTGAGTCGATTCAGCCGTTCAGAGCGTTATGAATCAGCGAGTCGAATCAGCGGTTTGAAGCATTATGAATCAGTGAGTCGATTCAGCGGTTCGGAGCGTTATGAACCAGTGAGTCAAATCAGCGGTTCAGAGCATTATGAATCAGCGAGTCGATTCAGCAGTTCAGAGCGTTATGAATCAGTGAGTCGATTCAGCGGTTCAGAGCGTTATGAACCAGTGAGTCTTATCAGCGGTTCAGAGCGTTATGAATCAGTGAGTCGATTCAGCAGTTCAGAGCGTTATGAATCAGCGAGTCGAATCAGCGGTTCGAACCATTATGAATCAGTGAGTCGATTCAGTGGTTCGGAGCGTTATGAACCAGTGAGTCGAATCAGCGGTTCAGAGCGTTATGAATCAGCGAGTCGAATCAGTGGTTCAGAGCGTTATGAATCAGTGAGTCGATTCAGCAGTTCGGAGCCACTGAATCGACTCGCTTATTCATAATGCTCCGAACCGCTGAATCGACTCACTGATTCAGAACGCTTCGAACCGCTGATTCGACTCACTTATTCATAACGCTCTGAACCGCTGAATCGACTCACTGATTCATAACTAGGGTTGGGTACCGAAATCCGGTTCCAATATGGCACCGGTACTTATATAACCGGTATGTACCGGACCGAATCAGAACGCAGATTTCGGTTCCTCATTTCGGTGCCAAAATTCAAACGTGCTTTCGGGTGCTTTGGCTGAGCCAGAGACAGACGCTCAGCGCTGGTCACATCACAACTCATGACAACTATTCAGTGTTTTCAACCACATCATGTTTATTCCATGTTTCAGACATTTAAATGCTCATAAGTAGGCTACTAGCAAAAAACACACACTGATGTCTATGAAAGCGGCAATGACAATCCTTTCAGGCGGTTATAATTTGACTAACGTTAACGTTACATGTTTTATTCACATCAGATACATGCACATTAAATAGTAGCAATATCTTTTACTCTATTCTTCCTCCAGTTCACTGGTCAC
Source organism: Gobio gobio (assembly GCF_949357685.1). Taxonomy (NCBI): domain Eukaryota; kingdom Metazoa; phylum Chordata; class Actinopteri; order Cypriniformes; family Gobionidae; genus Gobio; species Gobio gobio. The sequence continues at coordinate 3,245,018 of NC_137102.1, read as the reverse complement.
TTACTTTCATGTATTTTGTAAGACGAGAATGAACTCAAGTGTTGTAAATCCGACAGATCCGATTCTGAGGCGCAAACTAACATGGCGCCGCCCATTGCGCTTTATAGATCAACTAACACACATTCACTCACACATTTGAACATCAGATAGTTCGTGACACAGTTAAGAAGTTTGTGAATATTTTGAATAAAAAGAAAAAGCTAAATAAACCCGATACAGCTGAGCTGTCAGTGCTATTGCAGCCGCTGTTGTCATGTGAGAAACATGACGCGTCGTCATGGAAACATTAAGGCGATGCGTTCTAAAATATTTAGCCAGAGAAAATGATCATATTTCAAAATAAAGCTGAAGCTCGAAGCTGGTTAGTAGCATACCGAGAATACAGACTAGGCTAACTGCTGTTATTACTGTAACTGTTATTTAGAGTTATATTAGGCTTGTTGTAGTTGGGTTAGGTGGCTTAGGTTTTACTGTGAATTTGTAAATAAGTCAATTATAATTTGTAAATAAGTCAATTGTGTTTTGTATTTATTTATATTCATACATTTAAGTATACATTAAACTTTTAATAAATGGTTCAATTTAAATAAATAAATAAAAAGCCATTTAATGTTATCCACCTCGTTTTGTGGCCATTTAAAAAAAAAAAAAAGTATCGGTTCAGGCACCGTTTAGGCACCGGAACCGTTTTAAAAGTATCGGTTTGGCACCGGAATCGAAAAAAAACCCAAACGATACCCAACCCTATTCATAACGCTTCGAACCGCTGATTCGACTCACTTATTCATGACGCTCCGAACCACTGAATCGACTCACTGATTCATAACGCTTCAAACCGCTGAATCGACTCACTGATTCATAACGCTTCAAACCGCTGAATCGACTCACTGATTCATAACGCTTCGAACCGCTGAATCGACTCACTGATTCATAACGCTTCAAAGCTTCATGAGGCCGTGTTTTGAAATCGGTCATCACTAAAGTCATTATTTAGGGTTTTTTTGCGCACAAAAACTATTCTCATGGCTTCATAAAGTTATTGTAGAGCCGCTGTAGTGAGATGGACTTTGTATCGACGTCTTTAGTGTCTTTTAAGGGTCTTGAGAGTGTAAAGTGCATTGAGCCAAAGGAGGCCTTTAAGAGCATCAGATTTACACTAAAATATCTTCATTTGTGTCTGAAGATAAACGGAGGTCTGACGGGTGTCCAACCACATGAGGGTCAGTCATTAATGACAGAATTTTAATTTTTGGGTGAACTAACCCTTTAAGTTCTTTTAGCCTTAAATTAAGCACATAATCAGTACCTGAGATTATCAATGTCAAACAATGTATGTTGTTGTTCCAGCCGTGACGTCGCAGAAATGGAAACAAAAATGGGGACAAAAAACTCGAGGTATCAAATGATACCACACGATACCTTTTAACATGGTGTCGTGCCACATCTGTCAGTGTTTATTTATTTATCAAGCGGCTCCTCTCTCAGTTTCTCCTGAAGCCGATACGGAAGTGAGTTAAACTGCAGTTCATGGAGTGGCCACTAGAGAATCTCACTGAGCTCATGTTAAATTGCCCAACTTTACAGCAGAAGAACACATGTTTACAGTCTGGGACAAACTCTGCTTTTGGTCTATACGGCATAATTAAGGGCGTGGCCACTTTGAGTGACAGGTGGATTGCCGTTTGTCTGCTGTCTGTTAGTCATCAGCTCAGCTCCGCCCACGTCCCGCCTCTTTGCCCATTGTCAGTTTTCCAGGAGTGACTCTGACAAGATGGCGACGGCCAGCTCGACCCGACTTTACTCTTCAGAACTGCTCTTCAGATCCTATGGGGGACGTCACGGACACTACATCCATATTTTTTTACAGTCTATGGTTCATACATTGTAAGTCGAAGATAAACAAAATAGTTTGGTTACCAAAATTGTTCAAAATATCTTCTATTGTGAGAATAAAGAAAGTCATACAGGTTTGGAATGATATGAAGGTGATTGGGTGAACATCAGATCATTTCCAAAGGCAGTTCATAACCATACCTGTCAAATATCCATCATTATTCACCGATAATCTTCCCTTACAGTTTTTCTGTGAAAGGGATCAATCGGGTTTACTGAACAGATTCGTGATTTATTCATGAATCCGTTTGATCTGGTTCTTAAGCTTAACTGGATACAGTAGAGGAAGATGATCAGTGAACAACAGCTTACACTGGTGTCTGTTTCTCATTCTCTTACATGCTACTTTTTATTAGTTAGTAATTTTCCAACTGTTTCGTTTTTAGTAGAGAGTGAAAACTAAACTCATAAGTGTCTTGGGTTTTCTCTAAATCATGCACGGACTCTCTGGACACGCACAGAATTCACTTGGAAAGGGAAAAATCACATTTTGGCAATAAATTACCCATATGTTTTCCTTCTCCACGTATATAATGAAATGATTGTCTCTTCCTGAAAACGGTGTCCAGTGCTTTATTTTGTGTGTGGTTGCCTAGAAACAAGGTGTGGCTCATCTTACCTTGTGGCTCATTTTACTTTTGTCTGTGGATGAGCAAATAATGACAATTTTCATTTTGGGTGAACTATTCCTGAAAACGAAAAATGACTTGATGTGGATTGAGTGTGTTAGGCGTTTAGTATCTAAAAACTACAAAACCGTTCTGCTATAAAATAGCACACACACAGTGAGCCTGCCAGCTCTGCATGCTAATAGAGCTCTTAATAGGAATCAGGCACACAACGTCATCAGCTCTTGCTTTTGGGAACCGAGTAAATGTGAAGTCTGCCTTCAGTCATATCACCCTGACCAGACACGCTGTGAAAACAAACAGCTTTCCTCAGCAGACTGATGTCAGGGCTTTGATCAGATAATAACAGCTGGGTTTACTCGAGGGTCAGAGGGACAGAACATCCCATCCATAAACAGACGCTGTGGCATTCAGAACCGGGTGCCACTTCCCCTAGTGGAGGGACGTCTCCTCCAATAAGGAGGCAAAACAACGGCTTCTGTAAAAAAATAAAGGGGGTTGTTTTTTCCCCGAATAGGTTTCACTCCTGAGGAATGTTTCCGTAGTCCTGGAGGATGATCTCACTCTCAGTGTCTGTGAGCGGGGTCCGGTTCTGGAGCCCGAGCAGGTGCACTCGCACAAACCCATGTGTCTGTGTGTGCAGATACTTTTGGACAGGCAATTAAAGGGATAGTTCACCCAAAAATGAAAATTAGCCCGACCGTCAAGTCATCCTAGGTGTGTATGACATTCTTCTTTCAGACAAATAACATCGGAGTTATATTTAAAAAGTCCTTCCAAGCTTTATAATGGGAGTGATTGTTGTTCTGTTTTTGAAGTCCATAATAGTGCATCTATCCATCATAAAAGTGCAACCATCCATCATAAAAGTGCTTCCATCCATCATAAAAGTGCATCCATCCATCATAAAAGTACATCCATCCATCATAAAAGTGCATCTATCCATCATAAAAGTGCATCCATCCATCGTAAAAGTGCTTCCATCCATCATAAATGTGCATCCACGCATCATAAAAGTGCATCTATCCATCATAAATGTGCATCCACGCATCATAAAAGTGCATCTATCCATCATAAATGTGCATCCACGCATCATAAAAGTGCATCTATCCATCATAAATGTGCATCCACGCATCATAAAAGTGCATCTATCCATCATAAATGTGCATCCACGCATCATAAAAGTGCATCTATCCATCATAAATGTGCATCCACGCATCATAAAAGTGCATTCATCATCCATCAATCAAAAAAGTGCATCCTTCCATCATAAAAGTGCATGGTGGATCTCATCCAACCCCGGTGCCTTGCCACCGAGGAGCTTTTTAACCACCTCAATGACTTCAGCCCGGGTAAATGGTAAATGGTGATGGGTGATGGACGAGTCCACCTCTGAGCCCCCAGCCACTGCTTCCTCAACAGAAGACATGTCGGTGGGATTGAGGAGATCCTCGAAGTATTCCTTCCACCGCCCGACGATATCCCCAGTTGAGGTCAACAGCCGCCCATCGCCACTGTAGACAGTGTTGGTAGGGCACTGCTTCCCCCTCCTGAGGCGCCGGACGGTTTGCCAGAATCTCTTCGAGGCCGACCGATAGTCTTTCTCCATGGCCTCACCAAACTCCTCCCAGGCCCGATTTTTTGCCTCCACGACTACCCGGGCTGCAGATCCGCTTGGCCTGCCGGTACCGGTCAGCTGCCTCCGGAGTCCCACAAGCCATCCAGGCCCAATAGGACTCCTTCTTCAGCTTGACGGCATCCCTTACTTCCGGTGTCCACCACCGGGTTCGGGGATTGCCGCCTCGACAGGCACCAGAGACCTTGCGTCCACAGCTCAGAGCGGCCGCAGCGACAATGGAGGTGGAGAACATGGTCCACTCGGACTCAATATCTCCAGACTCCCTCTGGATCCGGTCGAAGTTCTGCCGGAGGTGGGAGTTGAAGATCTCTCTGACAGGAGACTCGGCCAAACGTTCCCAGCAGACCCTCACAGTACGTTTGGGTCTGCCGAGTCTATCCAGCTTCCTCCCCCGCCATCGGATCCAACTCACCACCAGGTGAGAGCTCCGCCCCTCTCTTCACCCGAGTGTCCAAGACATATGGCCGAAGGTCTGATCACACGACCACAAAGTCGATCATCGACCTCCGGCCTAGAGTGTCCTGGTGCCACGTGCACTGATGGACACTCTTATGCTTGAACATGGTTTTCGTTATGGACAAGCCATGACTTGCACAGAAGTCCAATAACAGAACACCACTCGGGTTCAGATCAGGGGGGCCGTTCCTCCCAATCACGCCCCTCCAGGTTTCACTGTCACTGCCCACGTGGGCGTTGAAGTCCCCCAGTAGAACGACGGAGTCTCCAGTCGGAGCACTTTCCAGCACCCCTCCCAGAGACTCCAAGAGGGCCGTAGGCACAAACGACAGTGAGAGACCTATCCCCGACCCGAAGGTGCAGGGAAGCGACCCTCTCGTTCACCGGGGTGAACTCCAACACATGGCGGCTGAGCTGGGGGGCTATAAGCAAACCCACTCCAGCCCTCCGCCTTGGGCAACTCCAGAGTGGTAGAGAGTCCAGCCTCTCTCAAGAAGTGTGGTTCCAGAGCCCAAGCTGTGCATAGAGGTGAGCCCGACTATCTCTAGTCGGAACCTCTCAACCTCACGCAAAAGCTCAGGCACCTTCCCCGCCAACGAGGTGACATTCCATGTCCCTAAAGCCAGATTCCGTGTCCAGAGATCGGGTCGTCGGGGGCCCTCGCCTTCGACTGTCGCCCCATCCACTAAGCTCAGACCCCTTACGCTCCCTCCTTCGGGCTGAGCCCAGCCAGGCCCCATGAGTGGAGACCCGGCCACCAGGCGCTCGCATAAAAGTGTGTATGTCCATCATAAAATTGCATCTGTCCATCATAAAAGTGCATCCATCCATCATAAAAGGTCAGTTATCCATCATAAAAGGTCATCTATCATCATAAAAGTGCATCTATCCATCATAAAAGTGCATCTATCCATCATAAAAGTGCATTTACAGTGTGCAATATAACATGTGTTCATGTTTCGCGTGTAAAAAAATTAGTATTTTTCACACAATTTACTTATCTATATACCGCTGTTTTCACTGTCCTAAAAACGGCTCGATGATTTCCTTGTTCTATGAAGTCCCTCCTTCAGAAATACGAAACGAGTTCTGATTGTGCCAGCGGTTCCCGTGTTGTTATTGGACAGCAGTTTAGCGCACGTTTCCCGGAAAGCTCACGCCTCTTACCATAACGGGGAGAAGCATGTGCTCAAACTACAGCCCCTGAAGGCCAAAGAAAGGTGATTTGACTCCGGGATGAAAATAACAGCGTCTGGACGACGTGGCGACAAACACACTCTACAAACGCAACCGAACGCAACACTTCCTCTTCTCCACGCGGGAGCAACAAGACCACGCCCCCTTTTTTGCGTATTCTTGTGGGCGGAGTTTAGTGGACAAACTGTTCTACTGACGTCATTAAAGCAGGAAGTACAGGGATGTAGAACAAACCGGCCTCTCGCTGTAGGCTTTGAAAGGGAACTTCTGTTCAATAAAATATCTCGCTTGGCAATGAACTTTGAGCTTTATAATTTTACAGGTATTATGTATGCTCTAACAGCAACATTACACGCTAACTAAAGTTTGAAAAATGGGATCACGAAGAATAGGACCTTTAATAAAGGCCTTCAGAAGGGAATCCATGGGTTAGTGTAAGAAAATGTCTCCATATTTAACACGTTACAAAGTAAAATATGTATCTTCCGCCAGACTGCCTCCTGTATTCAACTTATGAAGGAAGTGTAACGCCTCTCGCAGTTCAACACTACGTCTGGCGCCAGTTACACTTTTTTCGTAAGTAAATCATGGGGTAATTTTCATTTTTGGGTGAACTATCCCATCAATGCATCCTTGTGGGATAAAAGCATTTGTTTCTTTATTAAAACTGTAAAAATAAATGCAAATCTTACTGTCCCCAAACTCTATTTTATGTTCAATGTGACCTCAGATGTACGGACCCCACTGTGTGCCTGATCATTTGCACCTGTGCTAATTGCTAGACATAATATCCAGCGAACAACAACAGGATCATATGAAAGTCCAGCAATACTTGGAGTTCCTCATCATAAAAGCATGTAGTCTCCACCCGTTGCTGGAGCTCGAGGGCCTCAGGGAGTCTGTCCAGGCAGATGATGTTATGATGTACAGTTCCTGCTCTACAGATTTAACAGAAGTGAAGGTGCTTGGGCTGTGCTATGAAGGCCCACCTTCATGTATTTCCTGCCCTTCAAATGAGACCCACATGTCAAAAACCCGTTTGGACAGAAGCCATCAACATGTGCTCTCCACACAACAGCACTGCCTCTGTTAGTCATTATATCACACTATACACCGCTATATATATATATATATATTAGGGGTGTAACCGTACACAAACGGTTCGGTACGGATTCGGTACAGCAGGGGAGAGAAAACTAAATATAAAATTGCTTGAAAAACTGTGTTTACTGAACAAATTGTGTCTGTCCTTAAATTAATTCAATTATAACTCAAAGTTTCGTAAAGATAATGCTGTAAACTATAGGGAGCCCTTACTCACACACTGCTATAATATTAAAAGTTAACAACAGAGCCCAAACTATTAGCATAAATTCAGCTGCTATTTATTTTTAGATATAATAACTCAAATAACACATTGTGTGCAAACATGTCAACTTCACAACTTCCAAATCTAATAAAAAAATTATGTTTTTACTCCAATTCATTGTTGAAATATAATCATTTATACACAGTGGCTGTCATTTTCATGATTTATTTAAACACACATTAACCCTTTCATGCATGAATTATGGAAAAGATTATATTTATTACTTTAATATGATGCTAAAATTGAAATCCATTTTCATTTTTACAAAATTCAGTTTTATTTAAATATTATTACGTATGTGGACACCATGCAAAAAAGGCGTAAAATGGGACATAAAGCCATAGATGACAATATGGAACATTGTGTTTTTATTAGGGCTGTCAAAAGATTAATCGATTAAGATTAATATTACAATATAACAACGATACAACACATATTGTAGGGACTATAACGATAGTTATATATACACTCTCAGAAAAAAAGGTACAGGGCTGTCACTGGGGCGGTACCCTAAGGTACAAAAGTGAAAAGGTACATCTTTGTACCTTACTCACCCCTGAAAGGTACATTTTAGTACCTCAAAAAGGTACATATCAGTACTTTAAGAGTGCATATTAGTACCTTAAAGGTACATATTAATACCTTTTTTGTTATGTACCTTAGGGTACCGCCCCAGTGACAGCAATGTACCTTTTTTTCTGACAGTGTACGGAAACCTTTGGGCTTTGCTGGCACACACTCCTCATCACACACACACACACACACACACACACACACACACACACACACACACACACACACACACACACACACACACACACTGTCCTCTGGGTTATTCTCTGTTCCTCTGGACTGAGTGCTTGACCTGTTTGGAAGGCAAAATGCTAATTTGTCTCGGTATGTATGTGTAAAGTTGCCATTTAATGCCGTCATTTTGAATGGTTATTAGTGTTGATATATTTGTGAAATGACTGTTTTATAACAATATAAGACACTTCATAACATATTTGCAAAAATAGAACAGATATACTAGCAGGTTACAGAAATCAGACTTTATGCAGTCTGACTCCACTGTTGCATGACGTCCACAGTTCGTTTTTGGTGTATAAAAACAACATTTTACTCTAGTTTATAAAATGCTAACATATTCATCAAACTTTACTGTACATACTAATATTGTTTTTAGCTCCATTTACCTCCTTGTATAACAGTCTTTCACTGATATGCCTGGGGCATTTGGCACATGGCTATCGCTGTCAGCCATCTTGGATTAATGATGTCATCAAGCAATGAATATTTGGAATACAAGACAATCTACTGACACTGCCCTCAAGTGGTTTGGAGATAATTACCATGATAAATGAACCCTAAATAGAGTTAAATTAACAGTCCACAAATGTGGACACCATGCATGAAATCCAGACATCAGTGACAGGTTCAGTAGAATATAATGACTATAACGGCTAATATCGGTCATATATTTAGTGAAAGAGTTGATTTCTCTAGTCAACTCACAGCTGTGGACACTGAAGGACTTCTGAGGTAAATGTGAAGCTGCGTGATCATTGTTCTCAAGCTGTTTTATTGACGTCTTTCACCGTTGAGACACTGAGCGATTACACCACATATGATGCGTTTCAGTAAATTGCATCCTCAACATACCTTCAGATGTTCATTCATGCTTATTCTTTGACTATGACGAGATGATCGCGTTCACTCGCAGTGATCAGTCAGCGCGGCAAAACGGCATTTATAATTTGAATTTCCTGATAAAATGGACAGAATACTTCATATGTTCATGTGGGAACTCGGATTGAAGTATGATCCGCGAGTAAAACATGAAGCATGAATGAAGAGTTTCGCACGAGTGATTTACATGTTAAGTTAATGCAAAGACGCGAATAGACATTCTGCAGCGCGATTCACGCGAATTGAAAAATCTGAACTTTGGCCGGTATTAGCGCTTCGTTAACCAATCAGGAGCTTGCTCTAGTAGTGACAACAATGAGGAGAAAATCTGGAAAATGGGCATTTTAAGATGTTCTGAATGCCAAAAATTAGATAACAATAGCTTGAAAACCATATCAGTGGGCAGATATGACTGATAAAGTTCATCAGTGAAGACTAAACATATGTTTAACGGCTATTTATGTTTTTTAATCATTTTTGTAGACATGTTAATTTACTGAAGGCTGCCAGGAAAGGTAACTAAATGTATTAAATAAAATGTAAAATAAATTTCTTATACAGGCTGAAAAAAACTGAGCTTTACTGAGAGCTACAAATGGAATTATATTAATTTACAATATGCACATATTCGTTACTATTATTCATTACTACACATACTGTGCCTAATCTGAAGAAAATGGCTTTGTTGATAATTCTTGTTCGTTAATCACATTATGAATCACATTACATAGGCCTATTTCAATTCAAAATGGCGAAACTAGACAAAAGTTTATTAATTTGCCTGAATATTTTTGTCATGTGTTTAACATTTGTGACTTACAGAAGCAGCTCAAATATGAAATGTCTAGTTTAGCTACAGATCTCACACTTGAGGTCGAGTCGCTGCTAAAGTTTGTGCTCAGCCTCAGCAGCTTCTGTGAACATAAAGCCTGCCTACTCTGATTTGATTGGTTTTCTCAAATATTTTGGCATTGACGAGCGGCGACAGACCAATGAGAGCTCAGATCAACACACACACCTCTGCTTCTGACGTGCGATCTGCTCGACGCCGCTGCGGATTGAACAACACACTGATTAAAAGACGGGCCGAAGCTGAATCCTCCCGCCAGTTTCATATGTTATAAAGGTTAATCACACATTTTTTAGGGGGGCTGGACAGAAGTGCCTAAAAAGGGCCTAGTGGTTACACCCCTAATATATATCACAACAATCACATCTTCAATGCATTCTACTTGACTCTGATTGGCCAGTTGCAAGCATCAGTGATTTAAAGTAGTATTTATTTAGTTAGTTTTTCAATATCAGACTCAAACGTATTGGTTCCCCTTCAATTTTAGTCACATCATCGTGTTTTATGATTGTTTACAAGGTTTGGCGTTTTTATTAATAGTTGTTATATGTTTTATAATCCTTTTAAGAGTTTCCAAGTGTGTTCTGTGTGAGTTCTGGCTCGTTCTGTGCTCACTGTGATGGTTTTTAGTGTTGTCTTTGGTGCGGTTGGTCATGTTCATCATATAAAGCATCATCCAGGCTGTTCTCTTTCCCTCACAGCACAGGGAGGCTGAGGTCTCTCTCCTGCTGGCTGCACGAAAATGAGTGCAGATTAAAGAGTTGTTGTGCTCACTCTCATCCACCGCTCCTTCCCCTGCTGCAATCAACCTGTTATCAAGAAGACGAGATGCTCCACGTGGAGATCGAGTCTGTTCATCATTTTTTGGGGAAGAAATGCCAAGAATTGATACATTAGGAGCCGTTGTTCTCCATCACTCGAACTGGAGGTGGACACCGCAGGCCAGATGTTGAGTGGACACCGCAGGCCAGATGTTGAGTGGACACCGCAGGCCAGATGTTGAGTGGACACCGCAGGCCAGATGTTGAGTGGACACCGCAGGCCAGATGTTGAGTGGACACCGCAGGCCAGATGTTGAGTGGACACCGCAGGCCAGATGTTGAGTGGACACCGCAGGCCAGATGTTGAGTGTGGACACCGCAGGCCAGATGTTGATTGGACACCGCAGGCCAGATGTTGAGTGTGGACACCGCAGGCCAGATGTTGAGTGGACACCGCAGGCCAGATGTTGAGTGGACACCGCAGGCCAGATGTTGAGTGGACACCGCAGGCCAGATGTTGAGTGTGGACACCGCAGGCCAGATGTTGAGTGGACACCGCAGGCCAGATGTTGAGTGTGGACACCGCAGGCCAGATGTTGAGTGTGGACACCGCAGGCCAGATGTTGAGTGTGGACACCGCAGGCCAGATGTTGAGTGTGGACACCGCAGGCCAGATGTTGAGTGGACACTGCAGGCCAGATGTTGATTGGACACCGCAGGCCAGATGTTGAGTGGACACCACAGGCCAGATGTTGATTGGACACCGCAGGCCAGATGTTGAGTGTGGATACCGCAGGCCAGATTTTGAGTGGACACTGCAGGCCAGATGTTGAGTGTGGATACCGCAGGCCAGATGTTGAGTGTGGACACCGCAGGCCAGATGTTGAGTGGACACCGCAGGCCAGATGTTGAGTGTGGACACCGCAGGCCAGATGTTGAGTGTGGACACCGCAGGCCAGATGTTGAGTGTGGACACCGCAGGCCAGATGTTGAGTGTGGACACCGCAGGCCAGATGTTGAGTGGACACTGCAGGCCAGATGTTGATTGGACACCGCAGGCCAGATGTTGAGTGGACACCGCAGGCCAGATGTTGATTGGACACCGCAGGCCAGATGTTGAGTGTGGATACCGCAGGCCAGATGTTGAGTGGACACCGCAGGCCAGATGTTGAGTGTGGATACCGCAGGCCAGATTTTGAGTGGACACTGCAGGCCAGATGTTGAGTGGACACCGCAGGCCAGATGTTGAGTGGACACCGCAGGCCAGATGTTGAGTGGACACCGCAGGCCAGATGTTGAGTGGACACTGCAGGCCAGATGTTGAGTGTGGACACCGCAGGCCAGATGTTGAGTGGACACCGCAGGCCAGATGTTGAGTGTGGACACCGCAGGCCAGATGTTGAGTGTGGACACCGCAGGCCAGATGTTGAGTGGACACCGCAGGCCAGATGTTGAGTGGACACCGCAGGCCAGATGTTGAGTGGACACCGCAGGCCAGATGTTGATTGGACACCGCAGGCCAGATGTTGAGTGGACACCGCAGGCCAGATGTTGAGTGGACACCGCAGGCCAGATGTTGAGTGGACACCGCAGGCCAGATGTTGAGTGTGGACACCGCAGGCTAGATGTTGAGTGGACACTGCAGGCCAGATGTTGAGTGTGGACACCGCAGGCCAGATGTTGAGTGTGGACACCGCAGGCCAGATGTTGAGTGTGGACACCGCAGGCCAGATGTTGAGTGTGGACACCGCAGGCCAGATGTTGAGTGGACACCACAGGCCAGATGTTGAGTGTGGACACCGCAGGCCAGATGTTGAGTGGACACCGCAGGCCAGATGTTGAGTGGACACCGCAGGCCAGATGTTGAGTGGACACCGCAGGCCAGATGTTGATTGGACACCGCAGGCCAGATGTTGAGTGTGGACACCGCAGGCCAGATGTTGAGTGGACACCGCAGGCCAGATGTTGAGTGGACACCGCAGGCCAGATGTTGAGTGTGGACACCGCAGGCCAGATGTTGAGTGGACACCGCAGGCCAGATGTTGAGTGGACACCGCAGGCCAGATGTTGAGTGGACACCGCAGGCCAGATGTTGAGTGTGGACACCGCAGGCCAGATGTTGAGTGTGGACACCGCAGGCCAGATGTTGAGTGTGGACACTGCAGGCCAGATGTTGAGTGGACACCGCAGGCCAGATGTTGAGTGGACACCGCAGGCCAGATGTTGAGTGGACACCGCAGGCCAGATGTTGAGTGGACACCGCAGGCCAGATGTTGAGTGTGGACACCGCAGGCCAGATGTTGAGTGGACACCGCAGGCCAGATGTTGAGTGGACACCGCAGGCCAGATGTTGAGTGGACACCGCAGGCCAGATGTTGAGTGGACACCGCAGGCCAGATGTTGAGTGTGGACACCGCAGGCCAGATGTTGAGTGTGGACACCGCAGGCCAGATGTTGAGTGGACACCGCAGGCCAGATGTTGAGTGTGGACACCGCAGGCCAGATGTTGAGTGTGGACACTGCAGGCCAGATGTTGAGTGGACACCGCAGGCCAGATGTTGAGTGGACACCGCAGGCCAGATGTTGAGTGGACACCGCAGGCCAGATGTTGAGTGGACACCGCAGGCCAGATGTTGAGTGGACACCGCAGGCCAGATGTTGAGTGGACACCGCAGGCCAGATGTTGAGTGGACACCGCAGGCCAGATGTTGAGTGTGGACACCGCAGGCCAGATGTTGAGTGTGGACACTGCAGGCCAGATGTTGAGTGGACACCGCAGGCCAGATGTTGAGTGGACACCGCAGGCCAGATGTTGAGTGTGGACACCGCAGGCCAGATGTTGAGTGTGGACACTGCAGGCCAGATGTTGAGTGGACACCGCAGGCCAGATGTTGAGTGGACACCGCAGGCCAGATGTTGAGTGGACACCGCAGGCCAGATGTTGAGTGGACACCGCAGGCCAGATGTTGAGTGGACACCGCAGGCCAGATGTTGAGTGGACACCGCAGGCCAGATGTTGAGTGTGGACACCGCAGGCCAGATGTTGAGTGTGGACACTGCAGGCCAGATGTTGAGTGTGGACACCGCAGGCCAGATGTTGAGTGGACACCGCAGGCCAGATGTTGAGTGGACACCGCAGGCCAGATGTTGAGTGTGGACACTGCAGGCCAGATGTTGAGTGGACACCGCAGGCCAGATGTTGAGTGGACACCGCAGGCCAGATGTTGAGTGTGGACACCGCAGGCCAGATGTTGAGTGGACACCGCAGGCCAGATGTTGAGTGGACACCGCAGGCCAGATGTTGAGTGTGGACACTGCAGGCCAGATGTTGAGTGGACACCGCAGGCCAGATGTTGAGTGGACACCGCAGGCCAGATGTTGAGTGGACACCGCAGGCCAGATGTTGAGTGGACACCGCAGGCCAGATGTTGAGTGTGGACACCGCAGGCCAGATGTTGAGTGGACACCGCAGGCCAGATGTTGAGTGTGGACACCGCAGGCCAGATGTTGAGTGTGGACACTGCAGGCCAGATGTTGAGTGTGGACACCGCAGGCCAGATGTTGAGTGGACACTGCAGGCCAGATGTTGAGTGTGGACACCGCAGGCCAGATGTTGAGTGTGGACACTGCAGGCCAGATGTTGAGTGGACACCGCAGGCCAGATGTTGAGTGGACACCGCAGGTTAGATGTTGAGTGGACACCGCAGGCCAGATGTTGAGTGGACACCGCAGAAACCTTTTCTGCTTTCTTCTTTCCCTTCCTTCCCTTCCATCCATCCTTACTTCCTTCCTTCCATCCTTCATCCATCCTTCCTTTCATCCATCCTTACTTCATTCTTCCTTCCTTTCATCCATCCTTACTTCATTATTCCTTCCTTCCTTCCTTCCTTCATCCTTACTTCCATTCTTCCATTCTTCCTTCCTTCCATCCATCCTTCCATTCTCCCATCCTTACATCCATCCTTCCTTCCTTTTATTGCTTCCCTATTTTCATTTTCGCTTCATTTTCTTACTTCTTTCCTTCCTCCCTTTTTCCTTTTTTTCTCTTTCTTTCTTTATATAGTTATTTATTCATTTAAAATATATATATATATTTTTAAATATGTATTATTTCTCTCCTTCCTGTCTGTCTGTCTGTCTGTCTGTCTGTCTGTCTGTCTCTTTCTTTAGGTTATACACATGTCAGCTTCCTGCTTGCCCACAGGGGAGGAACAGTAATGTCTATGTGTCTAAGTAGCAACAAATTAGTTTAGGGAAAACATATGGCAAGCATTGTGGAAAAGCTTTAGGCTCCAAACACTAGCAGCTCACATGAATCCACTCCACAGCTGTTGCCTCTGCATGTTTTTAATGGAATCCTCAGTATTTCATAGGAGAAATAAATATTTTTGTACACGATGGCTCAATATTTACCATAGACGTGTATTTGATTCAAGGTTTATGTTCTCTTTTTTATTCGCAGTTGATTTATCTGGTTTCAGTAATGCACAAATCTGATACTTGCATCAAGGTATTGATGTTTCTCAGGCTGGTTTGAGGAATGTTGTCTTTGGCTCAGATGTGGAGAGAGTGGTCTTGCCTTGAACTGCACGCTCACATCATCTTTTGCTCTAAGATTGTCCTGTTTAAAACAATAAATGCTTTTAAGTTGAGCGTTTTTCCATCAATTTAACCTTGCCATTTATGTGCCTTTGATTCTGGATAAACCAGAGGGATGATAATGGACGTGTTGTTCAGTCATACCAGGACATAGATGTCGAAAGTTTTATTCTCTGTACACACACAAGTTGTTTGAACTGTTTAGCAAAATGTTTTCTCTGTGCCAAATAGTTGAGAAAACCAGGTGCCATTTTCAAGTTTTGACGTCTTGTTTTTGTTTGTGCTTTCTTCAGTTTTTGAGTTGCTTGGGCGTCCAAAATGCCTTGCAGATTCTCTTGGATAGTCTGGGATCCTGATACCTGGCTGGGCCTTGATGTTTTAACAAAGTAATGAGAATCAGAGAGGGTTTTTGGTCAAACCCCATGAAAGTTTAACAGAGGGCAGCCAGGCATCGTAGTGTGGTCATGTCAACCCAGGTCTTTCCCCTTGAAAAATGGGACTGAGGTATGAGGATGGAACATGATGAAAGTGATGAAAATACGGCATAACTTTAGCCGTATTTGCCAGACACCTGTAGTTATAACGATTGTCAGAAAAACCTTTAGATTGATAAAGAGGTGGAGATATCTTGATTTCTTTTTTTTTTTCTTCTTTTTTTCATATCAGCATTTGTCAAAAAGAGTTGAGAGTTGGAAACACTGCACACACACGTGATACTGATGGCTTTAGTTAAGTGGACGTTTTATTGGAAGCCTTTTTCCTGCAGACCTGTAGGGGACTGGACTAAGTTTTGAAGACACTTAAAGTAGGGTGACCATATTTCGATTACTGAAAACCAGGACACTGGGCCCGGCAATGAGATACTCAAATGAAACTCGAAGTTTACTCAAAGATCCCTTATTAAATTCAATACATTTAAAGTATGCCCCCTTTGTATGGATATAAAATTGTTATATTAGGGCCAGGACTGGACTTGAAAACAGGACGTTTGGTCCCCCTAACTTAAAGGGGACATTATTTTGGGTCTTTGATAGATCTAGTCTTGGATAGATGCACTTTTATGATGGATAGATGCACTTTTATGATGGATAGATGCACTTTTATGATGATGGATGCATTTTTATGATGGATAGATGCACTTTTATGATTATAGATGCATTTTTATGATGAATAGATGCACTTTTATGATGGCTAGATGCACTTTTATGATGGATAGATGCACTTGTATGATGGATAGATGCACTTTTATGATGGATAAATGCACTTTTATTATGGATAGATGCACTTTTATGATGGATAGATGCACTTTTATGATGGATAGATGCACTTTTATGATGGATAAATGCACTTTTATGATGGATAAATGCACTTTTATGATGGATAGATGCACTTTTATGATGGATAGATGCACTTTTATGATGGATAGATGCACTTTTATGATGGATAAATGCACTTTTATGATGGATAGATGCACTTTTATGATGGATAGATGCACTTTTATGATGGATAAATGCACTTTTATGATGGATAGATGCACTTTTATGATGGATAGATGCACTTTTATGATGGACAGATGCACTTTTATGATGGATAGATGCACTTTTATGATGGATAAATGCACTTTTATGATGGATAAATGCACTTTTATGATGGATAGATGCACTTTTATGATGGATAAATGCACTTTTATGATGGCTAGATGCACTTTTATGATGGATAAATGCACTTTTATGATGGATAGATGCACTTTTATGATGGATAGATGCACTTTTATGATGGATAGATGCACTTTTATGATGGATAGATGCACTTTTATGATGGATAAATGCACTTTTATGATGGCTAGATGCACTTTTATGATGGATAAATGCACTTTTATGATGGATAGATGCACTTTTATGATGGATAGATGCACTTTTATGATGGATAAATGCACTTTTATGATGGATAGATGCACTTTTATGATGGATAAATGCACTTTTATGATGGATAGATGCACTTTTATGATGGATAAATGCACTTTTATAATGGATAGATGCACTTTTATGATGGATAGATGCACTTTTATGATGGCTAGATGCACTTTTATGATGGATAGATGCACTTTTATGATGGATAGATGCACTTTTATGATGGATAAATGCACTTTTATGATGGATAGATGCACTTTTATGATGGATAAATGCACTTTTATGATGATGGATGCATTTTTATGATGGATATATGCAATTTTATGATGGCTAGATGCACTTTTATGATGGATAGATGCACTTTTATGATGGGTAGATGCACTTTTATGATGGATGGATGCATTTTTATGATGGATAGATGCACTTTTATGATGGATAAATGCACTTTTATGATGGATAGATGCACTTTTATGATGAACAGATGCACTTTTATGATGGATAGAGGCACTTTTATGATGGACAGATGCACTTTTATGATTTATAGATGCACTTTTATGATTAATAGATGCAGTTTTATGGACTTCAAAAATGACCCAACAGTCACTGCCATTAAAAAGCTTGGGATTTTTTTATGTAGCTTTGATTGTGTTCATTTGAAAGATGAAAGTCATACACACCAGATAACTTAAGAAAGAGTAAATCATGGGCTAATTTTCACTTTGGGGTGAACTATCTCTTTAACCTTTACAAAGAATACCTCTTTGAGCTTTGTAACTCTGCACAGCCTCATAACACACTAAAGAGAAAGGAAAACAAGAAATCACATCATAAACCCTCTTTAAAACGAGGGAATGAGCATGAGCAAATATGTTTTAAGATTAAGAAACAAGAAAAGGATACTTATACCGACATCACCACATGTATGCATAAGATTTCACCATCCTTTTCAAAGAAAATGTCTTTATAATCTTTCATAGAAAGGTCGAATCATAAATTCAAAGTCCTAAATCCTGCCCGTCCGAGTTGTCTTCTGAGTTTGCCAGGGTGCTGGTCAGGCTTTGCCAATTAAGGACACATTGACCCGGTGAACATTTAACATCATATGTTTAAAATAAATGATATACACTCACCTAAAGGATTATTAGGAACACCTGTTCAATTTCTCATTAATGCAATTATCTAATCAACCAATCACATGGCAGTGTCTTCAATGCATTTAGGGGTGTGGTCCTGGTCAAGACAATCTCCTGAACTCCACACTGAATGTCAGAATGGGAAAGAAAGGGGATTTAAGCAATTTTGAGTGTGGCATGGTTGTTGGTGCCAGACGGGCCGGTCTGAGTATTTCACAATCTGCTCAGTTACTGGGATTTTCACGCACAACCATTTCTAGGGTTTACAAAGAATGGTGTGAAAAGGGAAAAGCATCCAGTATGCGGCAGTCCTGTGGGAGAAAATGCCTTGTTGATGCTAGAGGTCAGAGGAGAATGGGCCGACTGATTCAAGCTGATAGAAGAGCAACTTTGACTGAAATAACCACTCGTTACAACCGAGGTATGCAGCAAAGCATTTGTGAAGCCACAACACACACAACCTTGAGGCGGATGGGCTACAACAGCAGAAGACCCCACCAGGTACCACTCATCTCCACTACAAAGAGGAAAAAGAGGCGACAATTTACACAAGCTCACCAAAATGTTAGGAAAAATGTTGCCTGGTCTGATGAGTCTGGATTTCTGTTGAGACATTCAGATGGTAGAGTCAGAATTTGGCGTAAACAGAATGAGAACATGGATCCATCATGCCTTGTTTCCACTGTGCAGGCTGGTGGTGGTGGTGTAATGGTGTGGGGGATGTTTTCTTGGCACACTTTAGGCCCCTTAGTGCCAATTGGGCATGGTTTAAATGCCACGGCCTACCTGAGCATTGTTTCTGACCATGTCCATCCCTTTATGAGCACCATGTCCCCATCCTCTGATGGCTACTTCCAGCAGGATAATGCACCGTCACAAAGCTCCAATCATTTCAAATTGGTTTCTTGAACATGACAATGAGTTCACTGGACTAAAATGGCCGCCACAGTCACCAGATCTCAACCCAATAGAGCATCTTTGGGATGTGGTGGAACGGGAGCTTCGTGCCCTGGATGTGCATCCCACAAATCTCCATCAACTGCAAGATGCTCTCCTATCAATATGGGCCAACATTTCTAAAGAATGCTTTCAGCACCTTGTTGAATCAATGCCACGTAGAATTAAGGCAGTTCTGAAGGGGAATGGCGGTCAAACACAGTATTAGTGTGTGTTCCTAATAATCCTTTAGGTGAGTGTATGATAATGAATTATTTTGTGTAACATGGTCAAAAAACAGGCCCGTCCTACATCACTTTTCCCATTCAGTATTCCTGATGAAATGTTCTCCGTGAAAAAATCTTACAACATTGTGTGATCCTCGGTTCCTTAATGGCACACAATTTAATATCTCATAAAAACACTCACAAAATTTTCCACACACATCAAAGTTTTATTGCCTTTTTACATTTCACCGACACAAAACAGAGACGTTAGAGCTCGCTGTGGGTGGAACTGGATATGACTGGATAAATAAGACCCGAAGTGCTGAAGTTCCTCACAATGTCACTTTTCATTACCGTCAGAGTGTGTGTTCATCGACTCTCTTCTCCACAAGCACTGTAAATACTTACCAGCAAGCACACACACACACACACACCGCGTTTATCCTGGCATCCTGGAACTTTTGAAGAGGAAGACAGCGCTTTTAAAAGGTTCCCCATCGCCGGACTGGAGGTTTCTCTCCGCTATGACGCAGGCGGGCCAGCTGGGCAAACATTCCCCCGTCCACTTTCTAATAAGAAAGGCAACTTCTGTATGGGCTCTTTATTTGGGTTTTTAGACGGCTGACACTCGCAGCTCGATCTGGGTCACGTGAGAAATCAAACCACTAACATCTCCTCCACTCGGACTGTCCAAACCACTGGGTCTCCGTCTCTGGAAGGTTCTGGAAGCGGGAGACACTTGTTTTCATAGCTCTGGGTCAGTCAGGGTGAGGGAAGTCCTCGTGCAAAACAGCGCTCAGAGGCTTTCCTGAGAAGATGGGCTGTTTCGCTGCTGTTTGTTTTGGATGTCTCCTAATATCATTAATCATACTGGATTAGAAACACTTGAAACTAGTGTTGTCACGATAACCTATGGGGCATGTTGTCACATTTCACTTCCATTCTTTTGGGGTAAATCAAGAAAAAAGTATACACTGAATTAATGAAACAAAACCACATATCGATGACTAAAATACCTCGATACTGATACTGAATCAGTGCCACGGCAAAAAACTGTACAAGTCATTGAAATATATAACAGAACCATGTGTTAATTTTGATAGCAAATTTTGATTTAGTTTTAGTCGTAGTCTTTTGACTAAAATGCCATTTAGTTTTAGTCATATTTTAGTCACCTGAATTGGTTTTAGTTTTAGTCTAGTTTAAGTCGACCAAAATCGAATGAGTTTAGTTAAATTGTAATACATTAAGCATTTAAGCGTCACATAACCGACTGTCACTTGAACTGACATTTTTGACATTAAAAATACACGAAAGAGCTCAATTCACTTTTTTGTTTGTTTTTTTAAAACATCTATATAGTTTTTATAACTTTGTATTTCTGTTTTAGTTAGTAGGCCATATCAGGTTAAGCTAAAGCTTCAAAAAAGTTTTTTTATTTTATTTCAAGTAATGAAGATTTTTTTAATGGTTTTAGTGAACTCTTATATCCCTGATACTTTATTGAATATGTGTCAAATACTGGTCTTTCCTCTTGACTCTGAATTAAATGGGAATGAAATTAAATACAGTTTATTGTGTAACCAAAAATTAATATATAATGCGTGACTTTTAATTATAAACCAGCTGGAAATACACCAGGACTCTTATTTTGAAATGTCTGCGCCTCTGTTGCAGTTGCAGGAGCTCATTCAAGTTCAGATGAGGAGATCAAATATTGATTATTACAACCGTATAAAACATCTTACTATATAAACATCGTAAAGTAAACATTGTCATTATTCATCAGCATTAGTTCATAAACACTGGTCTGGCATAAATGTGTGTTATTGATTGAGCCGCTCTGGAGCTGGATTGGGGGTGTGTGTGTGTTATTGATTGAGCCGCTCTGGAGCTGGATTGGGGGTGTGTGTGTGTGTGTGTGTGTGTGTGTGTGTGTGTGTGTGTGTGTGTGTGTGTGTGTGTGTGTGTGTGTGTGTGTGTGTGTGTGTGTGTGTGTTATTGATTGAGCCGCTCTGGAGCTGGATTGGGGGTGTGTGAGCCGTGTGTTTTCCAGCCGTTAGATCAGTTCAGATCAAATGTGCAGTTTTTGTCTTCCAACACTAGTTTTTATTTAGTTTTCGTCTCGTTTTCCTCAGTAAAAAAGGTTGTTGATGGAAATTTCTTCGTCAACGAAATTAACACTGGACAGAACTTACTATTCAATGTTATTTTCTAAAAACTCACTTGGCCAGCATGTTCCTGAACCTGTTTCTCTTTTAAACCGGTTCATTGGTTAAAATCACATTTCTCTTACGATTTATAAATAGTTGGAAACATTTGAGATATTGTAAGTACTCAACTGAACAACATATATAACATGGGCTTAGTGGTGTTGGGATATTTTACTGTGAAAATCTTACATATTGCACCTTTAAAACCAGAGATCAATATGTGTTTTTAGGTCCTGTAATCATTTGTGTGAGTGTGTGTGCGTGTGTGTGTGTGTGTGTGTGTGTGTGTGTGTGTGTGTGTGTGTGTGTGTGTGTGTGTGTGTGTGTGTGTGTGTGTGTGTGTGTGTGTGTGTGTGTGCTAAACCAAGTGTCCTCCTCTTCACAGAGACGATGTTGAGTTTTGTGGACGACATCATGTCCGGGGCCAAATCTCCGTGTGTGATGCTGGGGGACGTCCCTGACCCTCTGGCCTCCATCTCTCTGATCACTCGCTGCCTGGAGCCCGACTCCACATACATGTGAGTTCTGCCTCTAAACACGCACACGCATGACTGGAGCCCGACTCCACATACATGTGAGTTCTGCCTCTAAACACGCACACGCATGACTGGAGCCCGACTCCACATACATGTGAGTTCTGCCTCTAAACACGCACACGCATGACTGCAGCCCGACTCCACATACATGTGAGTTCTGCCTCTAAACACGCACACGCATGACTGCAGCCCGACTCCACATACATGTGAGTTCTGCCTCTAAACACGCACACGCATGACTGGAGCCCGACTCCACATACATGTGAGTTCTGCCTCTAAACACGCACACGCATGACTGCAGCCCGACTCCACATACATGTGAGTTCTGCCTCTAAACACGCACACGCATGACTGCAGCCCGACTCCACATACATGTGAGTTCTGCCTCTAAACACGCACACGCATGACTGGAGCCCGACTCCACATACATGTGAGTTCTGTCTCTAAACACGCACATGCATGACTGCAGCCCGACTCCACATACATGTGAGTTCTGCCTCTAAACACGCACACGCATGACTGGAGCCCGACTCCACATACATGTGAGTTCTGCCTCTAAACACGCACACGCATGACTGGAGCCCGACTCCACATACATGTGAGTTCTGCCTCTAAACACGCACACGCATGACTGGAGCCCGACTCCACATACATGTGAGTTCTGCCTCTAAACACGCACACGCATGACTGGAGCCCGACTCCACATACATGTGAGTTCTGCCTCTAAACACGCACACGCATGACTGGAGCCCGACTCCACATACATGTGAGTTCTGCCTCTAAACACGCACACGCATGACTGGAGCCCGACTCCACATACATGTGAGTTCTGCCTCTAAACACGCACACGCATGACTGCAGCCCGACTCCACATACATGTGAGTTCTGCCTCTAAACACGCACACGCATGACTGCAGCCCGACTCCACATACATGTGAGTTCTGCCTCTAAACACGCACACGCATGACTGCAGCCCGACTCCACATACATGTGAGTTCTGCCTCTAAACACGCACACGCATGACTGGAGCCCGACTCCACATACATGTGAGTTCTGTCTCTAAACACGCACATGCATGACTGCAGCCCGACTCCACATACATGTGAGTTCTGCCTCTAAACACGCACACGCATGACTGGAGCCCGACTCCACATACATGTGAGTTCTGCCTCTAAACACGCACACGCATGACTGGAGCCCGACTCCACATACATGTGAGTTCTGCCTCTAAACACGCACACGCATGACTGGAGCTCGACTCCACATACATGTGAGTTCTGCCTCTAAACACGCACACGCATGACTGGAGCCCGACTCCACATACATGTGAGTTCTGCCTCTAAACACGCACACGCATGACTGGAGCCCGACTCCACATACATGTGAGTTCTGCCTCTAAACACGCACACGCATGACTGCAGCCCGACTCCACATACATGTGAGTTCTGCCTCTAAACACGCACACGCATGACTGGAGCCCGACTCCACATACATGTGAGTTCTGCCTCTAAACACGCACACGCATGACTGGAGCCCGACTCCACATACATGTGAGTTCTGCCTCTAAACACGCACACGCATGACTGCAGCCCGACTCCACATACATGTGAGTTCTGCCTCTAAACACGCACACGCATGACTGGAGCCCGACTCCACATACATGTGAGTTCTGTCTCTAAGCACGCACACGCATGACTGGAGCCCGACTCCACATACATGTGAGTTCTGTCTCTAAACACGCACACGCATGACTTCAGGCTGTTCTATAGCAGCATTTCCACTGAGATGAACACTAGAATGTGCTCAACACAAATGTTTCATCTTATTTGATTTGCTCTTAAATATGATCAAGAATATATCATATTAGCCCCTACCCTTGAAAAAACACCTATCATGTCATAATACTTCAATACTTTATATTGATTTATTTAATTATTAAACTTATGAAAAACAGAAATGAAAGAAACACTATATGTCCTGACAAATCATTCATGTCCTCTTTGATTTATATGCATTTTGGAAATAATACAAATGCAAATGTTAATATTATTATGATTTATTAATTAAAACATGTCATTTGAATGATTATTGTTACTATTTCCAAAATTCCTGTTGGCATACTCTCTAACAACAACAACAACAATAATAATAATAATTTTATTATTTCCAAAATTCATATTGGCATATATTATAATAATAAATAATTATAATACAAATAATTACAAATATGAATTATTATTACTATAATTACTTACAAAATTCATATTTGTATATTCTATAACAATAATAATAATAATAATAATAATAATAATAATAATAATAATAATAATAATAATAATAATAATATGCTTATTTGTATTATTTCCAAATTGCATATGGCATATTATAAAATAATAATAATAATAATAATAATAATAATAATAATAATACATTTTATTTGTATTATTTCCAAATTGCATATTGGCATATTATAAAATAATAATAATAATTGCATATTGGCATAATCTAAAATTATACTAATAATAATAATATAAAAAATAGGAATTATTATTACTTTAATTCCTGAATTCATATTGGCATATTCTATAATAATAATAATAATAATAATAATAATAATAATAATAATAATAATAATAATAATTATAATAATTATAATAATAATAACAACAATAATAATAATAATAATAATAATAATAATAATAATAATAATAATAATAATAATGTTTATTTTTATTATTTCCAAATTGCATATTGGCATAATCTAAAATGATACTAATATTAATAATAAAAATAATAATAATTTTATTTGTATTATTTCCAAATTGCATATTGGCATAATCTAAAATGATAATAATAACAATAATAATAATAATAATAATAATAATAATAATAATAATAATAATAATAATAATAATATAAAAAATATTATTATTATTACTATAATTAATGAATTCATATTGGCATATTCTATAACAAGAATAATAATAATCATAATAATGTTTATTTTTATTATTTCCAAATTGCATATTGGCATATTCTAAATGTACTTATTGTGTTCATGTTGTAGTGCAAAACACTTTTGTGATATAAATATAATCTCATGCAGGTATTTTTTGAAATATCAGTATAATGTAAAAGCATGTACGTACACAATAAGTGCATTGTATCAAATGATTAATTTCAATATTAGTACATAGGTAAAGACACCTAATATAACGTGTGACCATAATAATAATAATCATCTCCAGGCCTTATGTTTGTTAATGTAAGTGTGATGGCAGGATTCCTCATCGCGCTCCGGAACACACACACACACACACACACACACTCTTTTGGCCGCGTGATGTACTTGGCCTTTGAACTGACGTTGAGTTGCATGACTTCAGTCAGATGAGGGATTTTAAATCTGCGTGAGCCTGAGCAATTATATCCAACTGAGGCTGTGAAAATCCGATAATGATTTGTGTAAAATATGCCTGGAGAACTTCTGACCGGTGTCAATTGTCCAATATCAGTAGTTGATTTAGCATGTGCTTTTCACTAAAGAGCTTGGCAGTCTTTGGAGCAGGTATGGAGACTTCTTGGAAAGTATAATTGGCCCAATCATGGCTTTTGTATGAAAGCCGGTTGACGGTTGAAGTGGGAATTGCGTGGTGGGCCTTGTCTGTTTAGACTCCCTCATGACGTATTACATCCTTTTCTCAGGAACGCTCATTTTTGTGCCACGGGGAAGAACATGGTCTTCTAGTAAACACCGATCAGGCATAACATTATGACCTAATATTGTGTTGGCCCCCCTTTTGCTGACCCGTCGAGGCATGGACTCCATGAAGGTGTGCTGTGATATCTGGCACCAAGATGTTAGCAGCAGATCCTTTAAGTCCTCCATGGATCGGACTTGTTTGTCCAGCATATCCCACAGATGCTCGATTGGATTGAGATCTGGGGAATTTGGACTCGGTTGTGCTCCTCAAACCATTCCTGAAGCATTTGTGCTTTGTGGCGGCGCATTTTCTGCTGAAAGAGCCACACACACACAGGGAATACCGGCTCCATGAAAGGCTGGACATGGGCTCAACAATGCTTAGGTAGGTGAGACGGGTCAAAGGAACATCCACATGATGGAGGACCCAAGGTTTCCCATCAGAACATTGCCCAAATCATCACAATATATCCCACCCACTAACAGGAGATGAAGATATACCGGTCATAATGTTATGCCTGATTGTGTCCATATACATATATATAACACAGCATATCATTAACTAGATAAAAAAAGTTTGTCGAGACAAACTTTAAGTTGGCTTGGAAAAGCTAGACCAGAAAGTTTGAAATAGTTTGAAAAGTTTGAAATAAATAGTTTGAAATAGTTTGAAAAGTTTAAAGTTTGAAATAGTTTGACTTTTAGTTAGTAGTTTAGATAGATAGATAGATAGATAGATAGATAGATAGATAGATAGATAGATAGATAGATAGATAGATAGATAGATAGATAGATAGATAGATAGATAGATAGATAGATAGATAGATAGATAGATAGATAGATAGATAGATAGATAGATAGATAGATAGATAGATAGATAGATGGTTGCTATGCGGTTGCTAAGGTACTCTGTGTGGTTGCTAGGGTCTTGCTATGTGGTTGCTAGGGTACTCGTGGTGGTAACTAAGGTATTGCTACATGTTACTAGGGTACTCAGGTGGTTGCTAGGGTGGTTGCTAGGATACTTTGGTGGTAGCTATGGTGTTCTGGGTGGTTGCTACGCAGTTGCTAGGGTATTCTGGGCGGTTGCCACGGTATTCTGGGTGTTTGCTATGAGATGGATAGAAATAGTCAGATGATAGATAGAAATAGTCAAATGACAGATGGAAATACTCAGATGATAGATAGAAATAGTCAGATGATAGATAGAAAGAAATAGTCAGATGATAGATAGAAAGAAATAGTCTGATGATAGATAGAAAGAAATAGTCCGATGATAGATAGAAAAAGTTTGCAGTTGCTAAGGTACTTGGAGTGGTTGCTATGCAGTTGCTAGGGTACTCAGGGTGGTTGCTAAGGTCTTGCTATGTGGTTGCTAGGGTACTCAGGTGGTTGCTAGGCTGGTTGCTATGCAGTTGCTAAGGTACTTGGGGTGGTTGCTTTGCGGTTGCTAGGGTACTCTGTGTGGTTGCAAGGGTCTTGCTATGTGGTTGCTAGGGTACTCGTGGTGGTAACTAAGGTATTGCTACATGGTTACTAGGGTACTCCGGTGGTTGCTAGGACACTTTGGTGGTAGCTATGGTGTTCTGGGTGGTTGCTACGCAGTTGCTAGGGTATTCTGGGCGGTTGCTATAAGATGGATAGAAATAGGTAGATGATAGAAAGAAATAGTCAGATGAATACAAATATATAACACAGCATATCATTAATAAGGTGCTTGTATTTAAACACCCTGCCACCTGTCCTCCTGATCCCCTGAGCTACATGTCAAGCACATATGCAGGCAGTTAGCACACACACACACACACACACACACACACACACACACACACACACACACACACACACACACGTGGGAGAGATTACACCAGCCCAGAGGGAGGATTGAGTCCTCCTTCAGTATACTCCTTTCCAAATGTTTTTTTGATATTTGACCATTGTTCAAAGCACAGATTGTCTGTGTAATATTTATGGATCTGTTCAGTGTTGTTGTCAGGTTCACTTCAGTTTCCAGAAAAACACAGTGGGGTCCAAAAATCTGAGTCCGCTAGTGAATGTGCATCATTTTTTATTTTTCTATTTGAATCATTTCTTTACATCAGCTACAGTATCAGTGAATTTCATATCTGGGTGTATTTTTCACATCTAAAACTTTAATTTCAAGATGTTTAATGTTGTCTTAGCAGCTTTAGTCATTAACCCTTCATTTGGGAATTACACAACAAAATATATATATTTTTTTTTTGAACAAATGTAATTTTGCTCTGTTTATTAATGTCTTTACTCAACATCTGTGCAGTTTTTGGAGTATTTATCATAGTTTTTAAATTTGTATAAATAAATAAAAATATATTTTTTGTATGCATTTTCACACAAAATCAGTTTTTTTAATGTAAAATTCACTTTATAAAAGACGCAATTTTCTAACTTTCATCCGTGGGGATAACATGGATAATTTGACATGGTTTTTTGTCCATCTTTTGGAAAATACCGTTTTAAAATAAAATAAAAAGACTTTTAGCAGTAAAGGTCTGCAGAGCTCCACTATTTGACTGACTGAAAGAAGTATTTTTCAGTTATATTCATATCTAAATGTTATGAAATCACAATTATAATTAAAATTAATTAATTTAGTCAAAGTTTAGCTTTTTTTTGTACTGAAAAATCTTTTTTTCAATGATGTTACATTATGATCACAATCAAACCTGAACACGAGAAAAGTTGGAGTCTTTAGAGTTTATCATTTATTTCAAACACCTGATTTTCTTATACAGTTTTTTTTATTCGCTTTGGTACTATTTTCACAAGCAAGGTGTGCATTTTCAAAACTCATAGTGCTAATATCACAACAGATCATCAAAAGTGCACTTTTTTCAAACATTTCAGCATATTTTCAATTGTGTTAGTACAATACACAAAACTACAAAGTATCTTTTTCACCACAAAAAATAACTGTTTCATCTATATAAATGTTTCATTCACAGTAACTGCCTTTCATAAAGCTCTTTCTATGAAACTTTTGATTTGCATCTCTTCTCGTTCAGTTTAATACATTTGTCTATTATTTAATCCAACAGATCTTAATGGTTAATCAATTAATCATTTGGTTCACCTATAGATTTCTTTTAGATATTGATTCTATATACATAGTTTCTACTTTGTTTGCAATTTCCGATATAGATAACCATATGTAATTAATTATTTTTACATTATAAGCAATTGATCTTAGATTATAACTACTATGTTCAAAGTGCGTGCGCGTGTGTGGCCTGGTAAACTCTACATTATGGGGACAAGATGTCCCTATAAAGATGGCAGTATCCTAATTACTTGTCCTTGCGGGGACTTTTTTTTTTTTACTGTAATGTAAAAATGTAGAAAGTTTTGTGTGATTGATAGGTTTATGGGTAGGGTTAGTGTAAGGGGAGAGAATATACAGTTTGTAACCATTATGCCTGCTTATACCCAGAAAGATAGTGAACCAGACATGTGTGTATGAGTGTGTGTGTGTGTGTGTGTGTGTGTGTGTGTGTGTGTGAGTGAACAGAGCAGAGTAGAGTATAAAGGAAAGGAAATAGTCAATGACAATGTAACATCAGACTGATCAGAAATGCATCAGAAGAAGGGAGACAGATGGCATCAAATACAGCATTTTACATTACAGTATGTATGCATTTGATACTGTAAACAGATTACCATGGTAGAGACACATTACTGTAACTCACCCTTATAAAGCTCAACTACAGTAGATTCAGTCATATGGGACAGTGAGAGCATTTACTGTATTGGCAGCAAACTCTGTTCTATAGCCCAGAACCTCATGGCTGTGTTGTAACTTCATCACACCTTTTGATAACACACTGAATAGATAGATACTATTACAAACATTATAGATTAAATAACATAAATTAGGTAATGTAAGCGTATTTTCTTATGTGGCATCTGTAGCCTGTGTTACTGTAGATAATTCAGCAACAAGGGTGATTTGAAACATGTATCTTGCATTGTTTTCTGTTGGATGAACTGATTGTTAAAAGTACTAAACTGACAGAAGATCATACTGTTGTGTTTCAGTGATTAAACCGAATGTTCTCATTACATATTACAATAATCTTGTGTTTGAAACAATGATTATGTGGACTGAAGATATGTGCCACTGAATGAAAGCATTACATCAGGTTTTGAAAGAATGACTAGCTGTGTTACAAGTGTGATCAGTTTAGATTTTTGTACTAGGAGTTTTGAAAATGTACACCTTACTAGTGAAAATAGTACCAAAGCAAATAAAAAAAACTGTAATTCTACACATTTAATCTACACTTTAGTTACTTTAACAGAGCAACAATGAAGACAAATGAACAGTTTTATTACATATTGAGTAAAAAATACACAACATGAACATCAAAATGCAATGAACTGAACAGCAATAACAAGCAATAACAAATGTGTTCCTCTGTGAGTGTGTGTGTGTGTGTGTGTGTGTGTGTGTGTGTGTGTGTGTGTGTGTGTGTGTGTGTGTGTGTGTGTGTGTGTGTGTGTGTGTGTGTGTGTGTGTGTGTGTGTGTGTGTGTGTGTGTGTGGGTGTGTGTGTTCCTGCGTGTGTGTGTGTGTTCCTGTGTGTGTGTGTGTGTGTGTGTGTGTGTGTGTGTGTGTGTGTGTGTTCATGTGTGTGTGTGTGTGTGTGTGTGTGTGTGTGTGTGTTCATGTGTGTGTGTGTGTGTGTGTGTGTGTGTGTGTGTGTGTTCCTGTGTGTGTGTGTGTGTGTGTGTGTGTGTGTGTGTGTGTGTGTGTGTGTGTGTGTGTGTGTGTGTGTGTGTGTGTGTGTGTGTGTGTGTGTGTGTGTGTGTGTGAGCATGATCATTTTGCATTGTGGATGTTGTATGCATTGTTGTAAGTGTGCCGCTTCATTTCTGTGTGTGTGTTGTTTCTGTTTTTGAGGATGAATGTTGTCCATTTTCTAAGCCCCTGAGTGTGACTTTTTTTGTCACATGGACATAAAAACAGATTTCAATCCAATTAATTTTTTTTATTTGTAGATCTAGAGAGTGTTGACCACTGTACAAAGTCTCATGCCAGTTGGACAAAGGGAAAAAAAAAATATTATTTGAGCAAACGTCTTTATCAGAAAAGACCCTGAAGACCGGAGAAGGGTTAACTAAAAACTAAAACATTTATGGTAATTGTAATAAAGCTTAAATCAAATCTAAATACTCGGTGAAAAACTTAAACTGAAATGAAATGTTTAAGTTGAAGCACTAAAATTATTAACTGGTAATAAACAAAACTAACTAAAACTGAAATTTACTGTAAAAAATGTTATGTGTTATTGACTTAAAATAATGATGGTAACAATATTACACGTGATATTTTTGCGAAGTATTTAATGCTTGATTTATTTAATGTAACCTACCTGAATAATCTCCTAAATTGTTTAGTCTATGACACAATGAATGTAATATTTCTAGTGAAATGTGCTTTTTTATTTTAAGTTGACTCTCAGAAGTGTGTGAATCCGAGTGAATGGAAATGTCCTGTTTATATCTGACTTTGAGTTATGATACTCAATAGCAAAGTTATTCCTCATTGAACAAAACAACATGCATCTTATTATTAATAATCATGCAGATATCAACAACATAACCATAACCTCTGCTCTTCTGACCAATCAAAACTTCAGCATGACAGAAACTCTTTCAAAAGTCAAACATAACTGAACATTAAACATTAACAGATGTTTCCCTTCACTCAAAAACACATTAACATCAAACATGAACTCGCCATGTGCAAAGCATGCTGGGAACTAACAATGGCGCCTCTAAATAAAACCACATAATTGAACTAATTCTCTTCAAAATAAACCGGTATTTTAATTTGATCAGCGTAATCGGTTCCTCAAACCAAGCTTCAAAGCGGCTTAATAAAGCTTAAGGCCTTATTAGAGAAATGCTCTCAACTTTTTATACAACACTAAGGAAATATGCAGGTTATTGTTAATCACCAGTGAAAATTACACTCTAAAAAATGCTGGGTTAAAAACAACCCAAGTTGGGTTGAAAATGGACTAACCCAGCAATTGGGTTGTTTTGACCCAGCGGATGGGTCGTTTTAACCCAGTGGTTGGGTTAAATGTTTGCTTAAAACAACCCAATTGCTGGGTTAGTCAATGTTCTACCCAACTTGGGTTGTTTTTAATCCAGCATTTTTAGAGTGTACATGACTCGTGATTCATTTTTTTACAGGATGACAAAAACAAAATGACAAAAAAAATTTATATTATAAAAATATAAACCAATTCAATAAAACTAAAATAATGCAGGATCTTAGACTTTACTTTCTAAAAAATGCTGTTAAAAATGACCCAAGTTGGGTTGAAAATGGACCAACTCAGCGGTTGGGTTGTTTAAACCCAGTGAATGGGTTGTTTTAACCCAGCAATTGGGTCATTTTAACCCAGTGAATGGGTTGTTTTAACCCAGTGAATGGGTTTCTTTTTAACCCAGCAATTGGGTTGTTTTGACCCAGTGAATGGGTCGTGTTAAATGTTTGCTTAAAACAACCCAATTGTTGGGTTAGTCCATTTCAATCCAACTTGGGTTGTTTTTAACCCAGCATTTTTTAGAGTGTGCATGACTCGTGATTCATTTTTTTACAGTATGACAAAAACTAAATGACTAAAAAATTAAATATTATAAAAATATAAACCAATTCAATAAAACTAAAATAAAGCAGGACCTTAGATTTTACACTCTAAAAAATGCTGTTAAAAATGACCCAAGTTGGGTTGAAAATGGACCAACCCAGCAATTGGGTTGTTTTAACCCAGCGATTGGGATGTTTTAACCATGTGAATGGGTTGTTTTAACCCAGTGGTTGGGTTAAATGTTTGCTTAAAACAACCCAATTGCTGGGTTAGTTCATTTTCAACCCAAAATGGGTTGTTTTTAACTCAGCATTTTTTTAGAGTGTACATGACTCGTGATTATTTTTTTTACAGTATGACAAAAACGAAATGACAAAAAAATAAATAAAAAAAATTATAAAAATAAAAAATATGAACCAATTCAATAAAACTAAAATAGCGCAGGATCTTAGACTTTACACTCTAAAAAATGCTGTGTTAAAAATAACCCAAGTTGGGTTGAACATGGACCAACCCAGCAATTGGGTTGTTTTAAGCAAACATTTAACCCAACCTCTGGGTTAAAACAACCCTATTGCTGGGTTGGTCCATTTTCAACCCAACTTGGGTCATTTTTAACACAGCATTTTTTAGAGTGTATGTTCAGTACTATCACCAAAACAGGTGTGTGAAATATAAATAGTCAATATTAATAATCAAGGTTTTTATAGTTCTGTAATTGATGAGAGAGGAATAGAGAGCAGAGGTTAGGTCGGGTTATATCCCTTTTAAACATTCACACACACACACACACACACACACACACACACACACACCCTCGCTCGTATGCACTCTGTGGCTGGCTCTGTGTGGTTTATGATATCTTCCACTAGATGGAGATGTAGTTCAGCGTAATGTGTCCGCCCTGCCTCTCTCAGATCCTCAGTGATGGAGCAATGGCAGCGATCCTGTCGGAGTGTGTGGGCACACACACACACACACACACACTGCACCGCCACAGCTGGTTGCTATTGTTCAAGTTGAGTTGTCTGTACATAAGGGATTCTCAAATCAAAGCCATGAGCCGAAGGTAAACTCGTGCTTGTGTAATGGGAGTGGTGCAGTCATGCATTTTGATTTTAATGGAGGTGTATGCCGTTATATGATTACATAATTCACACACTGAAACAATTTGTTGACTCTGAACTTCAAAGCACTCCTAAAAAGGTAATGGTTCATAATTTCCGAGATCTATCTGAACGTGTTATTCCCAGCCAAATGGAGGAATACATCCAGAACACTTATTCATTCGTTTAACCTTAACCCTGAGCTTATTTATTTTGATAAATGTGATTGTTCGAGACATGCATCTTAAATTATTATTATTAGTAGAGATATATTTTATTAGGAATCATAGCTCGATGGTGCTAATGTTGGAAGATGTGGTTCAAGTCTGGCCTGCAACATTTCCCAGTCATATTGCAAAAGGCTAAAAGATAGCTCTTTATTCTCTGGTCCACTTTCACATGTCAGCCAGAATTTTGCCGTGACGAAAAATTATACCGATTGTGCTTCCAACACTATATTTGTATTGTTTTAAAACGTAGGTTTGGACGTTAAAGGATGAGTTCACTTCAAAATGAACCCCCGTCTCATCCCAGATGTTCATGTCTTTCTTTCTTCAGTTTTTTGAGGATCATTCCAGGATTTTTCTGCTCATAATGGACTTCAATGGGAACCAACGGCTGAAGGTCCAAATCACTGCAGTTTCAGAGGAAGAGCTTCAGAGGCTCTGACCAATCACAGACGAGGAATAGAGTCTGATCCACATTTACAACACACACACACATTTATACACTTTAATTCCTCATCTTGCGCTGCTCACACCACAGTCGGCCTCAAGTGAACGTGTGAAGACTAATACAAACGCCCTTTACCAAAAAACACTCCAACTTCAAAATCTTCCGACATCGTTGTTTAACCTTTTTTTGCTAAAGGATGTTTGTATTGTTCACACTGAATGTGAATAGAGCGTCTGGAGCGAGGGATTTACATGTCTTGAGGTGTGATTCCGCTTCGCGTCGTGACCGCATCACCACCTCGGGTGTGCATTATTTTTCTAATAATTCAATGTCCCGTCATCAATTATTGCTTACTTATGGTATGACAATGATGGAAATTGTTGTTACTGTTCTTTCATGCTTTTAATAAAAATAAATGAATTAATAAAAAAGTCACTCATTCCACATGGAGGAACGCCTGATATTGGCAGTGAGCAGTCATACGGAGCCATAGTGGATTCTAAATGTTCAAAGCGTCCAACTAGACGCGATAGAAGCAAATTTACTCTCAATTCTGGTCCTATTTTAACCCAGCGAATGGGTCGTTTTAACCCAGCGATTGGGCCGTTTTAACCCAGCGATTAGGCTGTTTTAACCCAGCGAATGGGCCGTTTTAACCCAGCGAATGGGCCATTTTAACCCAGCCAATGGGCCATTTTAACCCAGCGATTAGGCTGTTTTAACCCAGCGAATGGGCCGTTTTAACCCAGCGAATGGGCCATTTTAACCCAGCGATTGGGCCGTGTTAACCCAGCGAATGGGCCATTTTAACCCAGCGATTGGGCCATTTTAACCCATCGAATGGGCCGTTTTAACCCAGCGAATGGGCCGTTTTAACCCAGCGATTGGGCCGCTTTAACCCAGCGAATGGCCGTTTTAACCCAGCGAATGGGCCGTTTTAACCCAGCGTTTGGGCCGTTTTAACCCAGCTATTAGGCTGTTTTAACCCATCGAATGGGCCATTTTAACCCAGCGAATGGGCCGTTTTAACCCAGCGATTGGGCCGCTTTAACCCAGCGAATGGCCGTTTTAACCCAGCCAATGGGCCGTTTTAACCCAACGAATGGGCCGTTTTAACCCAGCTAATGGGCCATTTTAACCCAGCGATTGGCCCATTTTAACCCAGCAATTAGGCTGTTTTAACCCAGCGAATGGGCCATTTTAACCCAGCGATTGGGCCATTTTAACCCAGCGATTAGGCTGTTTTAACCCAGCGAATGGGCTGTTTTTACCCAGTGAATGGGCCATTTTAACCCAGCGAATGGGCCATTTTAACCCAGCGAATGGGCCGTTTTAACCCAGCTAATGGGTCGTTTTAACCCAGCTAATGGGCCGTTTTAACCCAGCGAATGGGCCATTTTAACCCAGCGATTAGGGTGTTTTAACCCAGCGAATGGGCCATTTGAACCCACCGAATGGGCCGTTTTAACCCAGCGATTTAGTCTTCACACGAGCGATTTGTAAACACTGGGCGGTACTTCTGCAGTCTAGCGTGACCTTTCCTACGCGATTACACAATCCGTGGTGTGAGCAGAGCAAGATGAGCATCTGAGGTTAAAGTGTATAAATGTGTGTGTGTGTTGTAAATGTGTTGATGGTTTGTCTAGATCAGACTCTATTCCTCGTCTGTGATTGGTCAGAGCCTCTGAAGCTCTTCCTCTGAAACTGCAGTGATTTGGACCTTCAGCCGTTGGTTCCCATTGAAGTCCATTATGAGCAGAAAAATCCTGGAGTGTTTTCCTCTAAAGACGACTGAAGAGAGAAAGACATGAACATCTGGGATGAGACGGGGAGAGGAAATCATCAGGAAATGTTCATTTTGAAGTGAACTAATCCTTTAATAAAGAATAACACAAATTAATGTTTACAATCTGATCAGATATTCATACAACAAAATATTCTGGGGGGCATAAAAGTTGAAAATTATAAAAAACTTAAAAAGATAAAACACTGGCGGGGAAAGAGTACATATCTTAAAATCACTTTATGTTGATGCTCCCCCAACAGTTTATTCTACCAACTCTAACCCTAACAGTCTAATACTCTAATGAGAGTAATGTTGCTGCGAACTTATAGATGTCTAAAGTTAAAGGGTTAGTTCACCCAAAAATGAAAATTCTGTCATTAATTCCTCACCCTCATGTCGTTGGACACCCGTCAGACCTCCGTTCATCTTCAGACACAAATGAAGATATTTTAGTGTAAAGCTGATGCTGAGAAAGGCTTCAGATAGGCCTCCATTGGCATTCAGTACATTTACACTCACAAGACCCATAAAAGGCACTAAAAACGCCGTCACAAAGTCCATCTCACCACAGTGACTCTACAATAATCTTACGATGCGACGACAATAGTTTTTGTGCGCAAAAAAAATCAAAATAACACCTTTATCCAGCTTGTTCTTGTCTTCCTTGTGTGTCTCCACGACGCATGCGTGAGAATATGAGCAGATCCGGCGTTCGGACACATGACCCAGAAGAGATTTGTTGACAAGCAGAGGAAGACGCTGATTGTGCTTTAGGTCTCGCTGTAGTTCTCAAAATGGGGTTAAAGTGGCATTTCATGGATTCCCGAACGCCGGATCTGCTCATATTCTCACGCATGCGTCGTGGAGACACACACGGAAGGCAATAACAAGCTGGATAAAGGTGTTATTTTTTTTATTTATTTTTCGCACAAAAACTATTGTCGTCGCATCGTAAGATTATTGTAGAGCCACTGTGGTGAGATGGACTTTTTAACGGCGTTTTTAGTGCCTTTTATGGGTCTTGTGAGTGTAAATGTACTGAATGCCAATGGAGGCCTATCTGAAGCCTTTCTCAGCATCAGCTTTACACTAAAATATCTTCATTTGTGTCTGAAGATGAACGGAGGTCTGACGGGTGTCCAACCACATGAGGGTGAGGAATTAATGACAGAATTTTCATTTTTGGGTGAACTAACCCTTTAATAAAGTGTAACCTAAAAACACTGTATTTCTGAACCTTGAGTAAGTGTCAAATGTGTAACTGTGCGTGTCAGGTTTCGTCTGTGGGCGGTGGATAACACGGGTCGGAGATCCAGCCCCAGTGAGGTGATGATCAAAACCCCCTGTCCTGCTGTGGACGACGTCAAGGCTCAAGGTGGAGAAGCGCTTGCTAAGTGATATTGTAGAATGACCTTAGGGAAATATCCAGAAGATTATCAGTGATTTGATATGGTTGAATATCCCCTCAGAAATAGCAGACAAGATTTATAACCTGTTCAACGGCTACACCAGTGGGAAGGAGCAGCAGACGGCCTACAATACCCTGATGGACCTGGGCTCGCCGACCCTCCATCGGGTGCTTTACCACTACAACCAGCGCTACGAGAGCTTCGGGGAGTTCACCTGGCGCTGTGAAGACGAACTGGGGCCCAGGTTTGTGATTCTCAAGCTCTGTTACAAAAGCTAGATTTAGATTAGCCCATGATTTATTCACCCTCAGCTCATCCGAGGTGTGTATGATATTCTTCTTTCAGACGAACACAATCTGAGTTATATTAATAATGTCCTGGCTCTTCCAAGATTTACAATGGCAGTTTGAAGCCCAGAAAGTGCATCTATCCATCATAAAAGTGCATCTAGCCATCATAAAAGTGCATCTATCCATCATAAAAGTGCATCTATCCATCATAAATGTGCATCCATCCATTATAAAAGTGCATCTATCCATCATAAAAGTGCATCTATCCATCATAAAAGTGCATTTATCATCATAAAAGTGCATCTATCCATCATAAAAGTGCATTTATCATCATAAAAGTGCATCTATCCATCATAAAAGTGCATCTATCAATCATAAAAGTGCATTTATCATCATAAAAGTGCATTTATCATCATAAAAGTGCATCTATCCATCATAAAAGAGCATCTATCCATTATAAAAGTGCATCTCTCCATCATAAAAGTGCATCTCTCCATCATAAAAGTGCATCTCTCCATCATAAAAGAGCATCTATCCATCATAAAAGTGCATCCATCCATCATAAAAGTGAATCTATCCATCATAAAAGTGCATCTCTCCATCATAAAAGAGCATCTATCCATCATAAAAGTGCATCTATTCATCATAAAAGTGCATCTCTCCATCATAAAAGTGCATCTGTCCATCATAAAAGTGCATCTCTCCATCATAAAAGAGCATCTATCCATCATAAAAGTGCATCTATTCATCATAAAAGTGCATCTCTCCATCATAAAAGTGCATCTGTCCATCATAAAAGTGCATCTATCCATCATAAAAGTGCATCTATTCATCATAAAAGTGCATCTCTCCATCATAAAAGTGCATCTCTCCATCATAAAAGTGCATCTCTCCATCATAAAAGAGCATCTATCCATCATAAAAGTGCATCTATTCATCATAAAAGTGCATCTCTCCATCATAAAAGTGCATCTATCCATCATAAAAGTGCATCTATCCATCATAAAAGTGCATCTATCCATCATAAAAGTGCATCCATCCATCATAAAAGTGCATCCATCCATTATAAAAGTGCATCTGTCCATCATAAAAGTGCATCTATCCATCATAAAACAGCATCTATCCATCATAAAAGTGCATCTATCCATCATAAAAGTGCATCTATCATCATAAAAGTGCATCTATCCATCATAAAAGTGCATCTATCATCATAAAAGAGCATCTATCCATCATAAAAGTGCATCTATCATCATAAAAGTGCATCTATCCATCATAAAAGTGCATCTTTTGTTTAAATATTTTAATTAATTATATTAACAATTTTTATAAACTATTTAGAATTGAAATACATACATTTATAATCAACATTTCTCCCGGTTTTTAATCAATCTTGGATTTATATTTTCATTGAGCTCAGCGCAGTGCATTATGGGATGTGGGTATTTTAGGGGGACACATTCATGTTTATCGATTGTAATTAAACCTGATATCTTCTTTCACAAGCTTTTATGTGCTTTACGTTTTTTCATTGCTCCTTAAATGACATAGTAAACGCAGATTATTCTATTACGGTTCTAACGTCACACATGTGATTAGGGAATGTGTGCTAATTAGGTTTAAATTGAATGCAATCAGACTGATTACAGTACATTTAAAGGGATCAGTAACTGACCACAGAACAGGGTGGCAATCTTTATACACCCTCCAAAACAAACCAAAGACAAATAAGGTCTGGATTTTAGAATTGCACTGAAGCGCTTTCTAAACGTAGCCATGTGTTGGATATAAAACTCCAGCACTGCGTCCTCGCTGATGCACAGTAGAGGCAGGTGAACTTAATCAAGGCCATTTGGACAACCGTACCTGAGGCTGAGGCTCAAATGAAAAGGTTGTATTTAATCGTCTCCATGTTGGAAGGGTTTTCTTTCTTGCTCCCGAGTTACTGCACTAATCAAACTCCATCTTAAAGCCACCCAGTGTGACTGATGAGAGTGAAGAGATCATGGAGAGTTTCATCCAATTCAGGCCTAAGGTGTTTTACAGAGAGTCGAGGTTTGCACATTATATTTGAGTGAATTTATCTGACACTTCACAGTTTTAATGTCCTGAGAACATTTGTTTCGAGGTTTCACCAGGACAACAACAAATCCTTGGTCCTTAACAATGACTGAATGATCAAATTTAGCACTCTTATGGAAATATGATCATATTTTGAAATCTAAATTTCAAATTGTTTGTTATAAATCAATCTCAGGAAAATGTTATGGGGTTTCTGTTATGATATAGATATATAGATATATGTCCACTGTTTATCAGGCATTCTGGGAGACACAACAAGTGAACAGGGAAAGACATTACAAATCAATGTTCCTATAAAATATTAGATATCATTGTGAAATTGTTGCCAACTATTACTTAAAATACACACTCCTTCATGTATATATTTAAGAAAAGTATGTTTTATTTGTATTTATTGGGTACAACGGGGCTAAAGGCACACCTTAAGAAAAATGTGCTTTTCACGACTCCTATAATGTATGATATACAGAACAATACAAATGTTTGTTTTGAGCATTTATGGAGCAAAAGATTTTGTATGAAAATAAATCATAAAAGTGGTTTATTTTATTTAAAAATCTTAAAAATGTATGGGGTGTCAAAAGGCACACAGTATTGATGCAAATACAGTTTTTAATAATGTCTAAGTTAATACTTGTTCAAAACAATCACTGTTTTCACAGTTTTGATGAATAAAATAATTCATTTTTGATCAATAAATATGCTGTCATTAAAATATGTTAATATATAAATTAGGGCTGTCAAAAGATTAATCGTGATTAATCGCATCCAAAATAAAAGTTTGTGTTTACATAATATATGTGTGTGTACTCTGTTAATTATTATTTATATATAAATACACACACATTCATGTATTTATTTAAGAAAAAAATATTATTTTATATATAAAACATTTATATTTATAGATATATTATAGATTATATAAATGTATATACAGTATATACATGCAAATATTTCTTAAATGTATACATGAATGTGTGTGTATTTATATATAAATAAGTACACACACATATATTATGTAAACACAAACTTTTATTTTGGATGCGATTAATCGCGATTAATCTTTTGACAGCCCTAATATAAATATATCTGAAAACTATAGAAACAAAATCATTTTAAAAAGTAAAGATTCTGAAAGCATTGAAGGAGATCCCATAATTATTTAATATAGATTTACGGTTGTAACAATACATACTATTTTATGATATGATATGATTAATATCACATTTTTAAATATGATGGATTCATTATAAATATGGTGATTACCTCTAACTTAATAAATGATATTTACAATCTGAATCATAACCATGTCAACAAATGTTAAAGTCAGCCGCTGTTTATGATCATGTTTAATATGATGCCTTTAATAACCATACTTTAACATAGTCTTCCGTTATTGAAAACTGAACAAAACTGACAAACATTAACAAGACCTGTTTCAAAATATATTCAATCATTTTAGCGATTCATATTTCCTACTTAAATCTACAACATTTTTAAAAACATCAAATATTAGATCAAATGAGCGCAGAATCATCTTTGCGATCAGACACATTTCCACGAGCATCTCGAAAAGCGGATGTTTTAGGAAGAGCTGAGGAGAGTTTGTGCCATCAGTTCTTTAGAGGAGGATCAAATCAAAGGAGCCCCGTTGTCCCCCAAAGGATTAATTATCTATACAGTATATACATGCAAATATTTCTTAAATATACATGCATGTGTGTGTATTTATATATACATCACACACACATATATTATTTGAACACACACTTTTATTTTGGATCACGATTAATTTTAATTTTAAAATTAAAACCCCAGCACAGGTTTGCACTAAATGGGAAACCCATGTATGGCCATTTTACCCACATATTGCATAAAGTTAAATGGTCAGTTCATTCCGTTCATAATATATTTGAGAATCATTTGTAAACAAAATTTGGTTTAAAAGACCTGAAACCTGAAAATTGATCCCATTGTTTTTGCTTATAAATGTAATTTCATGTCATTTAATTTTTTAAACAAGAGTCCTAATGGTCCAGATCACTAGTAGTGCTTGAAGAGAGACTAGGTAACACTTGAGTAATTACTGATGCATTTTATGACTTTATTCAGAGTAAAGAAGGACAATCTTCAAGAACTATTGATCTGGACCATTATGTGTCATAGTTACCTATTAGTTCCCATTCAGTCGGTCACGTTCGACGTACGTCGGACGTACCGACGAATTGGGATCACTTCTGGGAGCCCCTATCAG
Organism: Gobio gobio; assembly: GCF_949357685.1. NCBI lineage: Eukaryota > Metazoa > Chordata > Actinopteri > Cypriniformes > Gobionidae > Gobio > Gobio gobio. Next base: position 3,203,039 of record NC_137102.1, on the reverse strand, counting down.
CTTCGAGCTATCTAGAACCGGCCAATGAACAATTGGCGTGCGAGATTTGCATCTCGCGCACCGCCCCGCGCCGCGGGTATAAACAGGAAGCGAGAGCGAATGCACGCTGTCATTCACTTTGGAGCCAAACGGCACATGAAGGACTCACTCACAAGACTGAGTATTTTTCGCTGCTATCAGCAAGACTTTCTAAAGAAACCGGAGAACCAGAGGAGGATGCGTGTTGGAGGAACGGCACGTTTCAGCGGGATCCGCGCTGAACTCATCGAGCTGCCTCTGAGTGCAGAAAAACTGCTGTTATCACAGCAACGCTGTTGGTCTGGGTAGGGCGTTTTCCTGCTGAGTACAGGCACGGGCTGCACTAACAATCCCGTGCGCTGTCGCGTTTCCCCCTGAGTGCTTCAGCACAGAGCGTTTTCCTCACAAAAGAGCTTCACGGGTGACGTGCCGTCTTTTTCAAGATGTCTTACCACCCGTGCGTTTCTGGATGCGGTCGTTCCCTGTCCCCTGCTGACGGTCACAATCGCTGTCTCACGTGTTTGGGCACACAGCACGCTGAGGCGGCGTTTGTGGATAGTTCATGTTCCCACTGCGGGAACATGACTATCTCGGAGCTTAGATCGAGACTCTCCTACCTCCGGGCTGGGGGAGTCCCCTTACCCATCCCACGAACTAGGTCTACCCCTAACCCGGGTGGACCTGCTTCTTTGGATGGCCAGGGTGATCTGAGGATCACGTTTAGGGCAAACCCGCCGAGTGAAACTCTGCAGGCCAGAGGGAGGCAGTACAACTGACCCTTCATCCCCCGAGGACTGAAACTCCCCCTCCGATGCAGCGATAGACATCTGTTCATCTGATGGAGCTCCAAAAGTCACCACTGGTCTCCCGTGGGAGGGTCCAGCGGGTTCCCTTGGAGGCTCTACCGGCTGCGGAGCAGAGGGAATAGGGGCAGAGGGTAGGCCTGACCCAGAGCTCCTCCGGGAGCTCTGGACGGCGACGGACCTCGCCCTCCGGGCGACGAAAGTCACCGCCCGTGCCATCGGTCAGGCGATGTCCACGCTTGTGATCCAGGAGCGTCATCTCTGGTTGAACCTGGCTGACATGAGGGAGACCGATAAATATCGGTTCCTGGACTCCCCCATCTCGTCAGCTGGGTTATTCGGCGACGCGGTCGAGAGCTTCGCCCAACAGTTCTCGGCCGCCCAGAAGCAGACGGAGGCGATAAAGCACATCCTGCCCCGGCGGCCAGCTGCTGCCTCAACCCCGCCGCCGGCGGCAGCGCCTCCGACTACTCGTCGCCGAGGACGTCCACCCGCCTCCGCCCCCGCCAAGGCACCGCAGCAGCCTTCCACCAGCCGACGGCGTGGGGCCGGCCGTGGGAAGGATATCCAGCCCACTCAGGCCGCTGCCAAGCCAGGTGGCAAGCGTCGTCGCAAGCGACCCTGAGACGGGCCGCCCAGAGATGGAGGAAACTGCTCTGAGGGAGATGGCTGCAGCACCACTCCTTCCCCCGGAGGAGGGCCGGGGGAAAATCCTTTGTTTGTCTGTTCCGCCGCTGGCCCCAGTGCCAGCGGCACCCAAAACTTCAATAAAAGAGCAGTTTCCAATATCTCTGGGTGCCAAGAGAGCGTGCTTGGCGGTGGTCGACGCTCCCATGCCGCGCCACCCTCAAGTACCTCTCCCTTCGTGGGGGTCACTACATATGGAACCCAGCCTAACACAAGTTCCACCAATGCATACGAGTGTTAGACCTGGCGTCGAACGTTCCGCCACATCCGACTGCCGCGGGTTGCGGAGGACTCAACAGGGTTCGCCGTTCCGGGGAACTCGACTGGAGCAAATAAGCGCACGCATCCGTCTACCATAGGGGAGGGAGTGGCGCAGCAAGCCGACACTAGAACAGGCATTTCGGTGTTGCTGACTATGGGAAGTGAGCACACAGGAAGAAACCGGCTCTACACGGAGGCTATAGAATCTAGCGAACGTGTTAGGTGTCGCCCAGCTCTACAAATATCTGTCAGCGAGGCGCCACGAGCCAGCGCCCAGGAAGAAGCAACACCCCTAGTGGAGTGGGCTCTTAACCCGAGCGGGCAGGGCACGTCTTGGGACTGATAAGCCGAGACGATGGCATCCACTATCCAGTGGGGCATCCTCTGCTTGGAGACAGCCTTTCCCTTCTGCTGTCCTCCGTAACAGACGAAGAGCTGCTCTGAGGTCCCGAAGCTTTGCGTTCTGTCCACGTAAGTCCGGAGAGCACGGACGGGACAGAGAAAAGCTAGGGCTGGGTCTGCCTCCTCCGAAGGCAGCGCTTGCAGGCTCACCACTTGGTCCCGGAAGGGAGTAGTGGGAACCTTGGGCACATATCCAGGCCGGGGTCTCATGATCACATTAGAGTTACCGGGCCCGAATTCCAGGCACGATTCGTCGACCGAAAATGCCTGCAGGTCCCCTACCCTCTTGATTGAGGCCAACGCAGTCAGGAGTATTGTCTTTAACGACAGAACTTTCAACTCAGCTGACTGCAGAGGCTCAAAAGGTTCTCTCTGGAGTGCAGTTAGCACCAGAGTTAAGTCCCAAGAGGGTATGGAGGGAGGACGAGGCGGATTTAATCTCCTCGCTCCCCTAAGGAACCTGACGATCAGACCGTGCTGCCTCAGAGGAATGGGCCAGGGAGGTGCTGTCGCAAGGAGCACTAGTTCCGGGAACCAAGTCCGGTTGGGCCAATACGGAGCAACCAACAGGACCTGCTCCTCGTCCTCCCTGACTTTGCACAGTGTCTGCGCAAGAAGGCTCACTGGGGGAAGCGCATACTTGCGTTCTTCCCGGGGCCAGCTGTGGGCCAGGGCATCCGACCCGAGGGTCCCCTCGGTCAAGGAATAAAACCACTGACAGTGGGTCGTCTCTGGGGAGGCAAACAGGTCTACCTGTGCGGCCCCGAAACGACTCCAGATTAGCTGGCCCGCCTGGGGATGGAGTCGCCATTCTCCCTGAAGCACCTGCTGACGTGACAGCTCGTCGGCCGCACGATTGAGCAGGCCCGGAATGTGAACGGCACGAAGCGACCTCAGATGCTTCTGACTCCATAAGAGGAGATGGCGGGCGAGTTGCGACATGCGACGGGAGCGTAGACCACCCTGTTTGTTGATGTACGCTACGGCCGCAGTGTTGTCCGTCCGGACCAGAACGTGCTTGCCTCTGAGCGGCACTTTGAAGCGGCTGAGTGCAAGACGAACTGCTAACAACTCGAGGCAATTGATATGCCATTGCAGTTGAGGCCCCGTCCACAGACCCGAAACTGCAAGCCCGTTGTACGTGGCACCCCAACCCATGGATGAGGCATCCGTGGAGACAACGGAGTGCCTGGACACTTGTTCTAGGGGAACTCCCGCCCGGAGAAACAAAGGTCCGACCACGGGCCAAAGGTTTGGCGGCACCTCGGAGTCACTTGGACACGGAGGGAACCGCTGTGCCACGCCCATCTCGGGACTCGATCGTGTAGCCAGCGTTGAAGCGGTCTCATATGAAGCAATCCGAGCGGCGTTACTGCAGCTGCGGATGCCATATGCCCCTGGAGCCTCTGAAAATGTTTCAGTGGTACCGCTGTCCTGCCTTTGAACGAATTCAAGCAGTTCAACACTGACTGGACGCGCTCCTCTGTGAGGCGCGCTGTCATGGCGACCGAGTCTATCTCCATACCGAGAAAAGAGATCCTCTGTGTGGGACAGAGTTTGCTCTTCTCCCAGTTGACCCGAAGTCCCAACTGGCTGAGGTGACTGAGCACCTTGTCCCTGTGTTCGCACAACTGCGCTCGCGACTGGGCAAGAATCAGCCAGTCGTCGAGGTAGTTGAGGATGCGAACACCATGCTCTCTCATGGGAGCAATGGCCGCCTCCGCAACCTTCGTAAAGACGCGGGGCGACAGGGACAGGCCGAAGGGTTAGACGCGGTACTGATATGCCCGTCCCTCGAACACGAAGCGCAGAAAGGGCCGGTGTCGAGGGAGAATCGAGACATGAAAGTACGCGTCCTTCAGGTCGATCGCTGCAAACCAATCTCGGGGACGGATGCACCTGAAGATGCGCTTCTGCGTTAACATCGTGAACGGCAGCCTGTGAAGGGACCGGTTCAGGAATCGCAGGTCCAAGATCGGTCGTAACCCGCCGCCTTTCTTGGGTACAATGAAGTATGGGCTGTAGAACCCGGACCTCATATTGGCTTGAGGGACCGGCTCTATCGCGTCCTTCGCCAGTAGGACAGCGATCTCCGCCCTGAGCATGGGGGCGTTCGCCTCCTCTACAGTCGTGAAGTGAACGCCCCTGAACTTGGGGGGACGCCGGGCGAACTGAATCGCATAGCCGAGTCTGATGGTACGGAGGAGCCACCGAGACGGGCTGGGAAGCGCTAGCCAGGCTTCCAGACTCCGAGCAAGGGGGATCATCGGCACCACAGACGTACCCGCAGCGGGGCAGCGAGGCGGAACGCAGGGATCCGGCTCGGACGGCATGGGAGCGGCCCGAAGCGGGATCTGAGTGTGCTTGGCAACACTTACCTGCATCCGCGGAGGGGACGTGCGAGTGTGGGGAGGCCGCTTGTGTGCGTCCCGACAGCCGGCGTCCCCTACGGTGAGCCCGTGTCTTTCCCTCGGCAGAGTTTTCTCTGCCGTCCCAGGTACATGTTGTCTCCCTCCTAATTGGCCGGGGCAACCCCTGGGACTTCCGTATGTTTTGCTGCCCACGGCCAGCCCATACGTGAATTCTCCACATGTTAACTCCCTCTGGGCATGATGTGGCTTCCGCAGCTGCCTTCAGGCACGCTTTCCAAGCGTTATCCAATACAGTCAGCTGAATGGGTCTTGCGGAACAGCAGCTTTGACTCTCCCTGCGTGAACTTTCCCGCCCGCATCAGATCGGGGTCTGAGGGGCTCATCGCTGGGCGCTGGAAGTGGTAGTAACTATGGCGTTTTCCATAGGGATCCCAATTCGTCGGTACGTCCGACGTACGTCGAACGTGACCGACTGAATGGGAACATCTCGGTTACGTATGGTAACCCTCGTTCCCTGAAGGAGGGAACGGAGACGGACGTCCCGTCGCCACAGTTGCTGTACCATCACTGCAGGTTGAGCCACTACGTTTGGCTCCTCAGTGAAAAACAGCGTGCATTCGCTCTCGCTTCCTGTTTATACCCGCGGCGCGGGGCGGAGCGCGAGATGCAAATCTCGCACGCCAATTGTTCATTGGCCGGTTCTAGATAGCTCAAAGCTGATAGGGGCTCCCAGAAGTGATCCCAATTCGTCGGTACGTCCGGCGTACGTCTCCGTTCCCTCCTTCAGGGAACGAGGGTTACCATACGTAACCGAGACGTTCTTAGTGAAGCCAATCTCCTTCAGTAATTATTGATTACCTAATAAGAAACTATCTTAGTGCTAAATTCAATATTACTCACTGATTAGTTCAGCTTGTTACTATATTAGTTAATAGTTGTAGCTGAAGTCAAATCAAGTCAACTTTATTTATGCCGATTGTTTCAAGGTAGCTTCACAGTAATGTCATCAGCTTATTTCTATGATCATACAGTGACAATGCGGGCAGATCAGTAGTTTAGTTTATATAGTTAATTTAGTTTAATAATTAGATTTATTTGGATATTTAGTTGAAAATGAAGAGTCATGAGGATGACATATCGATTAAACAATTATTAAAAAGGAATATTTGAAAGATCGGAGTCGTCACGCTGGAGACGGGTTTATTGAGGATGCCGTGTCGATGAGGCAGTTTCAGGGGAGTCTAAAGTGTTAATGTTATACTACTCATTGTTCTTTTATTTATTTATTGCAACATAGGATGTATTTCCTCATTTAAATGTCTGTATTTAAATGAATATGTAAAATCCCTACTTTTGAAGTTAGTTAGCTCAGTTACCATTGCATTTTTATACATTTCCGTATAAAAAATCCATGAGGAGGACCTTATACTTTGGATCACGGTTAGTTTTTCCCAAGAACAGGTATAGATACACTGCACTGAATGGGAAAACCCATGTATGGTCATTTTACCCACATATTGCATAAAGTAAAATGGTCAGTTAATTCCGTTATATCGTTCATAATATAGTTGAGAATCATTTTTAAACAAAGTTTGGTTTAAAAAGACCTTAAACCTGAAAATGTATCCCATTGTTTTTGCTAAATTTCATGTCATTTTATTTTTTTAGTCCTAATGGTCCAGATCACTAGTAGTCATTGAAGAGAGACTAGGTAACACTTGAGTAATTAGTGATGCATTTTATAACTTTATTCAGAGTAAAGAAGGACAATCTTCAAGAAGTATTGATCTGGACCATTATGTGTCATGGTTACCTATTAGTTCTTAGTGAAGCCGATCCTCTTCAGTAATTATTGATTACCTAATAAGAAACTATCTTAGTCCTAAATTCAATATTACTCACTGAATAGTTCAGCTTGTTTCTATATTAGTTAATAGTAGTAGCGGAAGTGTTAATGTACAACCCCAAATCAGAAAAAGTTGGGACAGTATGAAAAATGCAAAAAAAAAAAAAGAAGTGATTTCTAAATTTACTTTGACTTGTATTTCATTGCAGACAATATGAACACAAAATATTTCATGTTTTGTCTGGTCAACTTCATGTCATTTGTGAATATGCATCCTTTCCTGTCATTCAGACCTGCAACACATTTCAAAAAAAGTTGGGACAGGAGCAATTTAGGGCTAGTAATGAGGTAAAATAGTTAAATAATGATGTGATGTCAACAGGTGATTGAAATTATGATTTGGTACAAAAGCAGCATCCAAGAAAGGTCTAATCATTTAGGAGCAAAGATGGGCCGAGGATCGCCAGTTTGCCAACAAATACGTGAGAAAATTATTGAAATGTTTAAAAACAATGTTCCTCTAAGAAAGATAGGAAGAGATTTGGATATTTCACATTCAACAGTGCATAACATAATTAAAAGATTCAAGGAATCTGGAGGAATTTCAGTGCGTAAAGGACAAGGGCGCAAGCCTAAGCTGAACAACCGTGATCTCCGATCCCTCAGGCGGCACTGCATCAAGAATCGTCATTCATCTAGAAGCGATATCACCACATGGGCTCAGGACTACTTTGGCAAACCTTTGTCAAGTACCACAATACGTAGTTACATCCACAAATGCCAGTTAAAACTGTACTGTGCCAAAAGGAAGCCCTATGTTAACAGTGTCCAGAAGCGCCGTCGACTTCTCTGGGCTCGGAGGCATCTGGGATGGACCATCACACAGTGGAAACGTGTACTGTGCTCAGATGAAGCAGTATTTCAGGTATTTTTTGGGAGGAATGGACGCCGTGTGCTCCGGACCAAAGAAGAAAAGGATCATCCAGACTGTTACCAGCAACAAGTCCAAAAGCCAGGGTCTGTCATGGTATGGGGTTGTGTCAGTGCCCTTGGCAAAGGTGACTTGCACTTCTGTGAAGGCTCCATTAATGCTGAAAAGTACATAGAGATTTTGGAGCATAATATGCTGCCTTCAAGAAAACATCTTTTCCAGGGACGTCCATGCATATTTCAACAAGACAATGCAAAACCACATTCTGCACACATTACAAAGTCCTGGCTGTGGAGGAAGAGGGTTCGGGTACTTGACTGGCCTGCCTCAGTCCCGAACTGTCTCCAATAGAGAATGTGTGGAAGACCCCGTACTGTTGCCCACCTTAAGACATGTTTGCAGGAAGAATGGGACAAAATTACACCTGAAACACTTCATCACTTGGTGTCTTCAGTCCCTAAACGTCTTTTAAGTGTTGTGAAAAGGAATGGCAACATTACAAAGTGGTAAATGCTTTACTGTCCCAACTTTTTTTTAAATGTGTTGCAGGTCTGAATGACAGGAAAGGATGCATATTTACAAATGACATGAAGTTGACCAGACAAAACATGAAATATTTTGTGTTGATATTGTCTGCAATGAAATACAAGTCAAAGTAAATTTAGAAATCACTTCTTTTTTTTTTTTTTTTTTGCGTTTTCCAAACTGTCCCAACTTTTTCTGATTTGGGGTTGTAGTACTACTCATTGTTCTTTTATTTGTTTATTGCAACATTCTAGGATGTATTTCATCATTGAATTGTCTTTATTTAAATCAATATGTTAAATCCCTACTTTTGAAGTTAGTTAGCTTGGTTACTATTGCATTATTTATACATTTCTGTTAAAAAAATCTTATCAGTGCTAAAGGGTTGACCCCATGTTGAGTCCAGTGATGACATTAAAACAGTCACTGGCCATCAGTGAGATTTGAGAACTTTAAATGATAGCAGATCAATTAGTATTAATTGACCCCCCTAAAGCCGAATGCATAACTCAAAAACAACATTCATTCATATTAATTCATCCAGATATCTGCACAGTGATGGGAGCGTGTGATCAGGCCCCAGCGATCGACCCAGTTCCACGAAATGTTGCGCAAGCTTTTAGACTTCAGATAAGCTGTTCAAGTGGAGGTCTGGGGAGATGGGCCATTATCTCCACAGCATCTGCCTTCCAAATAACTCATATGCGTCATTTCCAATCGCATTACGTCCAGACAGCATTTTTTCAAGGCATAGGATAGCAAGGGAGTATAAACAAAGAGAAGTCTTCAATAGAAAAGGAATAGAGCTTGAGTGATAGTTCAGACCTCTGATCGCTAAACGATATCAGCTGACGCTTTGTGGATGTGTTACTCCACCTACTCTATAGTATTATAGAAAACACACGTCGCACAGACATTTACACACACACCTTCGCTTCCTAGCATCTTCATAATCGAGTTCTGGAGTCTGTGTATTTATGTTATCATAGTATCTCCTGTAATATGTGCTAAGAAAGGTTTGTTTTTATGAAGGCTGGGGGATTTGAGGATGTCTGGCAGCTCGAGCACCTTGGAGCCTAAGCCTTTCGCCAAATCCAAAGATTGTCAATAAATGTCATTCTCAAAGTGGTCCTGACTGAAATGCAGCTCACGCAACACGTTCTCACTCCCAACTCGTCACAAAGGCCGCAATTCTGATTTGGTGACTATATCCGATTTTTTTGACGCTTGCATCATCTTTTAAAAGCGACCCGTGTCCGATATTTGCATTTACTCTGTACACTGGCGAAACCGCCCTAGACGTTCTGACCCGGAAAAGGACGTAAAACGGCGCAATATGCAATGGACGTAATGGATGCAGACAAAATTATTATTCAATTATTCAATCTTTAATTGAAGAAAAAAGAGGATTGTCATATGATCGCAGTTCGTGTCCACCTGAGTTGACGTCATTCGCCTCCTTCCCTTTTCAATGATGTACGACTCACATTTACTGGGGAATATCGGAGGATATCGGAATTAGGGGTGGGAAACTTAAGGCACTTAACGATTCGATCCGATTCTGGGAGTAACGATCCAATTCCCAAAACGATTCTTAACATACATTTTTGGTAACTAATTATCCTGCTGTGCAACTTTACATTTTACCCAAAATTGAAGCTAATATGTGTTTTGTTTTTAGTTAGAATTTCTGTTTGACAATATTGCCATATTAAAAATTATTATGAAGATTTATTTCAATACTTTTATTTTATTAACAAAGTTATATTCAAGATTAACAACCTCTAATGAAACATATTAGCCATACAATTGCAAAGAACAATCATTAAGAATAAACAGTTCTCAATTTACAACTAAGTGTGACAATTTTTAAGTTTCTTTAGAACATTTGAACAAAAAATTTATTTAAAGCAAAACAAAAGTTTACTTTGGTTAGAGCCACAAAAAAATCTTTCAAACACAGGCTAATGCAGAAGAAAAACAACTTTAGCGCTCGCTGAGAAGCCAAATTCAGTGCGTGCGCACACTGCAACATGCAAACATGCAACAGTCATGTTAGAGACATTTAACCAATCACTCGCCAAAAAGAAGCCTTTGTTCAGAATTTTCCATTCGTTTGAAATATTGTGCAGTAGCTCAGCAATATTCCATAAGTCATTCCAAAAGTTATTCCACGGATGTTGGTCGGTTTATGTCCCGGCCACCGCATCGGAGACACAGGAGTGTTATTAAAGCTACACTCTAAAAAAAAAAAGGTTCTATATTGCACCAAAAATGGTTCTTGGCTCGTAATCATAGGGGAACCTTTTTTAGTGCTATATAGCACCAATTTTGGTGCTTCAGTGGTTCTTCAGCGGTTCTTCAGAGGTTCTTCAGCGGTTCTTTAGAGGTTCTTCACCGGTTAAACACAGGATATAACAGCAGACGCGACTGCAGGGACATTTTATTCAGAATATTCCAAGTGTTCGAGGCCAAACGATTGATTTGTGTGAAGAAAATCCCCTAAAGCGACCAGCGTCTCCATCCGCTGAAGATCATCACACATTCAAACATTACCGCCTGAAGAAACGTTACGTCAGATTTCATACTGAAATGTAATTGGCTCTCGTGTGTCTCGTGACCGATTGCATCATGCTCAAGAGTCAGGTGTATCTTTTAAACCTATAATATTAAAACATTAAGATCAACTCTGCTCTTCACATGAAGATATCGTCTGACAGCAGAAGACTTGGAATGCAACACGAGTTCATACTTTTATTCTGTTTTTGGTCAGTTTCTGCGATAAATACCTGTGACTGTACTTGTGTTTGCCTGTTGTGTGTTTTATAGGGTTGAGAAGTGTGTAGGTTTAGGGTAGGAGTGGGGTAAGTTGCTCCAAAATATATAAGTAGCCTATAAATATTCATAAAATCATATCTGCTTTTAAAAATGCGAATGAAATGCATCTTGATCTGACGCATTGGGCAAACAACTGAAATCAATGGAGCACCTGCGCATTAAAAAGTGAGCTGAAGGGTCAATATGTGACGAGTTGGGAGTGAGAACGTGTTGGTTCATTGGGATTTCCTCATTTAAATGCAATTTTCATCAACTAGTCATAATACAAGATAATTGTCACTAAACTGGTCCCACTCGGCATATAAAACGGATTTAAAAATGAATATATTTCTCATGTTTTCTTTCTTTTTGAGATATCATACAGGTCGTCTTGTGACTCACTCTTAATTGCTGGGCCGATTGGTTGGACTGACTCACGCTTTAAATGGTGGAACTCAAAGTGTTCGGTCAAAGATCATTGGAAATTAATGCTATACAGTGACTAGAGCGTTGTCTCTCTCTCTCTCTCTTGAATGGATGTTATGGAAGGTGGATCGGTGTGTTACTGTGTGTGGAATGCAGCTGATTGTTTCCTCCCAGACCAGTGCAAGAGGTTTCGGAAAGCGAGAGTGAGAGAGAGAGGCACTGGCAGAGGGCAAGAGGTTGAGAACGTACCTTGGAAATTAGAGGCCATTTTCCACTTCCATACATGCCGGGATTTATGGTGACAACCGTTGCTATTTGGAGACCGAAGCGGACTTTCTTGAAAAATTAAAGGATAACAAACCACAGGGTTTTGTTTTAAGCAAATAAACATCCAAATTCCTACAACCACTGAAATGTGGCAAGATATTAAAAACACAAATACATTCAAAAGAGTGATAGAAATGACAGCATCTCTACAGCAGATGGGAATGTTTTTATTGTTTCATTTAATATGCATTCAAATTCCATTATTATACGTTGTGAATTAAGTGGAAGCCAAAGTAAATAACGGTTTATACTTCCGTTTTGTCGCGTTAAACCTCAACAAATTTCAATCAATCAAAACCCTGTGCGATCGGTTTAAGCCACATTTGAATGGTAAAATGCACTTAGCTACCCCAAAGCCTGGTTGGTCCACACAGATTTGGTTTTTGGTGTTTATACAGTAGAGTGTTGAGCTTCTGGTTTGGCAGGGGTTTGAGGTGAAGCTATGACTTAGGAATGAGGCTCTCTTTCCGTACTCTTGGTGTCTCATTTCAGCTTTTTTTGTCTTTTGCGAAGGATATTGGCGCTTCGTGGCATTCACACATACTCAGTAAACGTCCTCTCAAGTGACTGTCGCTAATAGAATTCACAGGTACTTAACCTCGACTGCTGTTCACCTAATCGCTCCTGTTACCTCCAAAGATTCTTGACGGGAACATTTTCGTTTTTAAAGGCTTTGCCATTAGAGTTTGATAAAAATAAAAAAAACACCACAGGCTTGATTTATGATCAATCTCCTCAGTCCAGATTTTGAAGAGCGTCGTTTAAGGGGTGTAGACAGAAGACCTGTGTTTTAGCTGAATATGGCCATCGCCTGCCGTTTATATTTATTATATTGGAGTCTCCCATCAATCTTTCAGTCTCATGCTCTGGAGCAGCTTATGAGGTGGGCATTCTCCGAATGGATAAACGGAATGGAATGCTCAATGTTTAAACCACTGAAGGAAGAAAGATTTCAAGCCAGTGTCAAGAGCGTTGCATAACAGCAATATTATAAAAACTATGTGGTATGAATATCACAATGGCTTTTAGCAGAAAATACTAACTTGCACATCACTTGTGGAAAAAGGAATGAGCTGTGCGTCCATGCCCAGACCTTGTTAATTCGATGGTACAAAAATAAAACAAATATGACAATAATGGCATCAAATCATTAAATGTGAGTTTTTACGAGTTGACTAATCGTCTGAAAGATTATGAACAAATTATAATAATGTATTTGAAAGAAAGTACTTAAAATGTTCTTATTCTGACAGATAGTGCTGACTTCTTTATTTCCAAACTTTTCATTTTAATACAATATAGTGCAATAACAGTGTCGACAGTAGACATACCTACACTCCTGCAGAGTTTAGCTCCAACCCTACTAAGCCACCAGAGTATAAAACTCATGACTTCCAGCATGCATTGCAGCATTAGGTATGTCACCATTGTTGATATTCATATGCTGGTTCTTCATATCTGCATCTAAACTTTTTTCCCCCTTGAATGTGTTTAAAAATCAAAAATCAGAATGTCTGATCTGTGACAAGAAAGTATTGTTGGTGAATATTATTTATTAACATTTTTAGTCAGTGATGAGTTCAATCAAACATTTTTCTTCATGATAATTTTTTTATGGATTCTTTTGATTTGAACAGATTATGTGTTTTGTTAACACTGTATCAAAAACCACAAACTCACATAAAAAGCCAAGAGTCAAACTGCCCAACTAAAGGAAACACTGATCTCAATAATGGCGACCAAACCTTTTCAATAAAACCTCAACATCTAAACATCTGCTAATTCTCAATAAGAGCTTCTATAGACGTCTCTCAGGGTTGGAGCCAAACTCTGCAGGACTGAACTTGCCCTGCTCTAAGTGAGGAAAACAATGCTATAATTGTACTAATTGTGTACCTTTAAAGGTACAGTTATACGTATCCCCAAGGAACAAAATTGAACCTCCAGTGTACCTTTTTTTCTGAGAGTGTACATCAACGATTTCAGTATATCATCTATCTTCTCCGAAAAGACCATAAACATTACAGATAACATATAAAGGGGTCTATTAATTTACATACATATATATCGTAAAACTAATTCTGTGAGACTGATATGCCAACACGTTCTCACTCCCAACTCGTCACATATTGACGCTTGGCTCGCCTTCGGCTTAACACACCTTTAGCGTCATTTTCCAACACGCAGGGTATAGGCCTACTCCATTGATTTCAGTTGTTTGCCCAATGCGTCAGATCAAGACACATTTAATTCTTTGCATTTGTAAAAGCAGACATGATTTTATGAATATTTATAGGCTACTTATATATTTTGGAGCAACTAACCCCGCTCCTACCCTAAACCTACACACTTCTCAACAATATAAAACACACAACAGGCAAATAAAAGTACAGTCACAGGTATTTATTGCAGAAACTGACCAAAAACAGTATAAAAGTATGAACTCATGTTGCATTCCAAGTCTTCTGAAGTCAGACGATATCTTCATGTGAAGAGCAGAGTTGATCTTAATGTGTTAATCGCTGAAATGATGATCCCGCCGCTCCGTGAACACACACACACACTCAGTCATATCTCATTCAAAAGATACACACGACTCTTTAGCATGACGTAACGTTTCTTCAGGCAGTAATGTTTGAATGTGTGATGATCTTCAGCGGATGGAGACGCTGGTCGCTTTAGGGGATTTTCTTCACACAAATCAATCGTTGGGCCTCGAACACTTGGAATATTCTGAATAAAATGTCCCTGCAGTCGCATCTGCTGTTATATCCTGTGTTTATATCATTTAACACACACATGGGTCGTTTAGGGATGGGGTGGGGTTACGTGTTCAAACGTGTCTAAATAGTGTAAATAAAATAAATGTAAATAAAATTATGCTGGTTGATTAAATTGAGATTCACACTCCAACATGTCATTACAGCAAAATCATAACCCAATATATGATCATCATGACGATAACATTCCCATGTCCAACACGTCTGTGTATGACGCCAAAGGTTTCTCACTGAAATCAATGGAGCACCGTCGAAAAATGATGCTAAAGGTGCGTTAAAAAGTGGCGCTGAAGGGTCCTGACCAAGCGTCAATATGTGATGGGAGTGAGAACGTGTTGGATTTGCTGCAAATCGTGTGATTTTAGCTCAATGTTTTGGCTGTAAGTCAAGGATGCCCTCTGTCGGTAGGGAATACTAAGATAGCCGCTCGAACACTTCCGGTGGCTTCATCGCAGTGTTAATTTCAATGACGAATAATTTTCGTCAACAACCTTTTTTCACTGAGGAAAACGCGACGATAACTAAATAAAAACTAGTGTTGGATGACAAAAACTATGACGAAAACTTACTGTCATTTTCGTCAACAAATAAAAACGAATGTTAGTGAGGGTGGATTAGGGCAGAGATGGGGTCAGAACTGATGTCCTGAGTAACAGATGAACACATTTGATCTGAACTGATCTAACCTCTGGAAAACACTGCTCACACACCCCCAATCCAGCTCCAGAGCGGCTCAATCAATAACACACATTTATGCCAGACTATTACTTATGAACTAATGCTGATGAATAATGACAATGTTTACTTTACGATGTTTATATAGTAATATGTTTTAGACGGTTGTAACTGCATATTTGATCTCCTCATCTGAACTTGAATGAGCAACTGCAACAGAGGCGCAGACATTTCAAAATAAGAGTCCTGGTGTATTTCCAGCTTGTTTATAATTTAAAAGTCACGCATTATATATTCGTTTTTGGTTACACAATAAACTATATTTCCTTTCATTCCCATTTAATTCACAGTCAGGAGGAAAGACCAGTATTTGACACATATTCAATAAAGTTATAATAGTTCACTAAAACCATAAAAAAAAATAATTACTTGAAATTAAATAAATGTTAACTGAAATTAAAAAAATAAATAAACAAACGTATTTGAAGCTTTAGCTTAACCGTATTTGAAGCTTTAGCTTAACCTGATATGGCCTACTGACTAAAACAGAAATACAAAGTTATAAAAACTATATAGATGTTTTAAAAAAAAAAGTGAATTGAACTCTTTCATGTATTTTTAATATAAAACAAAATGATGTCAAAATTAAATGGAGCTTAAATGCCTAATGTATTACAATTTAACTAAACTCATTAGATTTTAGGAGACTAAAACTACTGTAGATTTAGTCGAATAAAATCTTATGATAAAAAGATTTATCATAAGTGGTTTTTCTTCCACACCAGATAGGGGATTTCATCTTTATTTTTTATTTTCTTTAAATTCCTATTATAACTGTTATACTATATATATTTTTTTATTATTATTTTATTCACTTATGACTATTTTAACTTAATTTCTGTGTAAAGCACTTTGAATTGCCACTGTGTATGAAATTTGCCTTGCCTTGCCTTGATATTTAGTCGACTAAAACTAAAAACAATTCAGATGACTAAAATATGACTAAAACTAAATGGCATTTTAGTCAAAAGACTACGACTAAAACTAAATCAAAATTTGCTGTCAAAATGAACACTGGTTCACAGTTTACCACGCAATGAGCAATCCAGTCATGATATAGATCAGTGGTGTTTTGGTAACAATAATAATAATAATAGTTGCTTGAAAAGTGTTCCATATGCATTTAACCCAGAAAATCTGTATCTATATTAACTAGGGCTGTCAAAAGATTAATCACGATTAATCGCATCCAAAATAAATGTTTGTGTTTACATAATATATGTGTGTGTACTGTGTATAATTATTATTTATATATAAATACACACACATTCATGTATATATTTAAGAAATATTTGCATGTATATACTGTATATACATTTATATAATCTATAATATATATAAATATAAATGTTTTATATATAAAAAATAATATTTTTTTCTTAAATATATACATGCTTGTGTGTGTATTTATATATAAATAATAATTAACAGAGTACACAAACATATATTATGTAAACACAAACTTTTATTTTGGATGCGATTAATCACGATTAATCTTTTGACAGCCCTAAAAAAAAAATATATATATATATATACACACACGCACACACACACATTAGTGCTGTCAAATCGATTAAATACGACTATTTTTGGCTTTATTTTACTATTTGTCTTTTGTCAGTATAACCCCAATAACGACAGCAAATAAAATAGTAAAGGTCTTATTAATAATTAAAATAAAAAAAAGTTAAATGTTGAAGTGTGTGTGTGACTCACTCAAGCATGGTCAATTGCAATTGTCACAAATATAGAGGGATTATATCAACCCAATTAAAAGGTTATGCCATAAATATTAGCAAAAAAATGTTGAAAGATCATTATTTGATATGAAATATAGTTATGTTATTTATCGTTAATTAAAACATATATTTATAGTAGGGCTGTCAAAAGATTAATCGCGATTAATCGCATCCAAAATAAAAGTTTGTGTTTACATAATATATGTGTGTGTACTCTGTTAATTATTATTTATATATAAATACACACACAAGCATTAAGAATTTTTATTTTTATATATAAAACATTTATATTTATAGGTTATAGATTATATAAATGTATATGCATGCAAATATTTCTTAAATATATACATGCTTGTGTGTGTATTTATATATAAATAATAATTAACAGAGTACACACACATATATTATGTAAACACAAACTTTTATGTTGGTTGCGATTAATCGCGATTAATCTTTTGACAGCCCTACTTTTTAATGCGTAATTCTTTTTAGCATTTTTTTCAAATGCTAATATTAACATAAACTCTTTGTGTTTGCAGGAAGGCCGGACTGATCCTGTCTCAGCTGGAGGAGCTCAGTGGTTGGTGCAAGGGTCTCCTCCAGGAGCCAAAAATTGGCTTGCGCAGAGCATCCCTCAAGTATCTGTCTTGTCGTTATACAGATACCAAAGCGTTCGGGCTCAGCTGGGTGAATCTCGGCCAAGACTTACGCAAGGCCTGTGAAGATCAGATGCTCTCCGTGATGTACAACGATTACGGAGAACCCAAGGAACTTTAAACGATTTGGACTAAACACGGCCTCCTCGTCAGTTTTAACATTAGCTGGTCGTTTAATGATGGAAGTCCATCCAGATAGCGTCTTGACTTTGGGCTTGAACATGTACAGTGTACAGTCAAAGGAAAGTTGCATTCATTTAGAACTAGTGGTGTATTTTGTCAAACAGTGCATACACCAGCTTGTATAGGTAGGACTTTTTCACAAGAACTTAAACTTTATCTTCTTAATGTGCTGAATATGTCTGTCTCTGTAGCGCATATAGGTATGGAAAGAGCTATAGCAAATGTAAATGTTAATGCATTATTAAATCTATTACTAATGTGCTGAATGTAGTATTCAAACTAAGGTATGCAAGGTCGAGAAACTGTACAGAAGTTTTTTTTTTTTTAAGTATAAGCAGTATTATGAAAAGATTCATTTTAAAGTTGTGTACGAGAACATGTCTTGTTTATGTTTTATTTCCTATTCCAAATAAAATTGCCCAAATTCAATCAATGATTATTTCATTTTTCAACTGAAATTTGAACAACGGTAATGAGAGTGTTAGTATGTAGAAGTGTAGTGATATCTTTTCTTCTGTATTGTGAAGTACAGCCGAGTAAATGATCAGGGGAAGGGCGGGACTAGGATCTATTCATCGGCTGTTGATTGGATAGAGGCAGATCTGAATTTAAGATGATTTAGGACGACTAAAAGATTGGAGACTAAAAGTCCGACATATGTCAACTGGAATGTCAAAAAATTGATGTTTGGATTTGGATGTTTGTATTAGTCTTGTTAGGGTTAGGGTTGTTTTAGCCCAGCGATTGGGTTGTTTTAACCCAGCGGTTGGGTTGTTTTAGCCCAGCGGTTGGGTTGTTTTAAACCAGCGATTGGGTTGTTTTAGCCCAGCGGTTGGGTTGTTTTAAACCAGCGATTGGGTTGTTTTAAACCACCAGCGGTTGGGTTGTTTTAGCCCAGCGGTTGGGTTGTTTTAGCCCAGCGGTTGGGTTGTTTTAAACCAGCGATTGGGTTGTTTTAAACCAGCGGTTGGGTTGTTTTAGCCCAGCGGTTGGGTTGTTTTACCCCAGTGAATGGGTTGTTTTAGCCCAGCGGATGGGTTGTTTTAACCCAGGGATTGGTTTGTTTTAGCCCAATGATTGGGTTGTTTTAGCCCAGCGGATTGGTTGTTTTAACCCAGGGATTGGGTTGTTTTAGCCCAACGATTGGGTTGTTTTAGCCCAGTGATTGGGTTGTTTTAGCCTAGCGATTGGGTTGTTTTAGCCCAGCGATTGGGTTGTGTTAAACCAGCATTTGGGTTGTTTTAAACCAGCATTTGGGTTGTTTTAAACCAGCATTTGGGTTGTTTTAACCCAACGAAGCAATTGGGTGGTTTTAACCCAGCGATTGGGTTGTTTTAGCCCAGCGATTGGGTTGCTTTAGCCCAGTGATTGGGATGTTTTTGCCTAGCATTTGGGTGATTTTAGCCCAGCGATTGGGTTGTTTTAGCCCAGCGGTTGGGTTGTTTTAGCCCAGCGGATGGGTGATTTTAACCCAGGGATTGGGTTGTTTTAACCCAGTGAATGGGTTGTTTTAGCCAGCGGTTGGGTTGTATTAAACCAGCGATTGGGTTGTTTTAACCCAGAGAAAAGTTTGCACGTTTGCTTGGGGAGGTATTTCTACCTAGCATGACCTTTCCGACGTGATTGAGCAGCGCAAGATGAGCAATTTAAGTTAAAAAGTAAAAATGTATATACTTTTTAACCTCAAATGCTGGACTTTGGTGTTGTTCTTCTTCACGGCGTAAGATGTCACCACGTCAGAAAGGTCACATGACGTAGGTGGAAGTGCCGAAAACTGTTCTCCTCCAAATTTAAATTCGTCCGTCATCGTTGTTTCCCCTTTATTTGTGTGAAGGGCGTTTGATTTAGTCTTTGCACGTTTGTTTTAACTCTGGGTCGGTACTTCCACCTACATCATGTGACCTTTCCGACGTGATGACATCATACACCGTGAAGAAGAACAGCACTGAAGTCACTGAAGTCTGAGGTTAAAGTGTATAAATGTGTGTGTGTGTGTTGTAAATGTGGTGATGGTTTGTCTAGATCAGACTCTATTCCTCGTCTGTGATTGGTCAGAGCCTCTGAAGCTCTTCCTCTGAAACTGCAGTGATTTGGACCTTCAGCCGTTGGTTCCCATTGAAGTCCATTATGAGCAGAAAAATCCTGGAATGTTTTCATTTATTTTCGACAGGAGAAACAAAGACATCTTGGATGAGATGGGGGTGAGGAAATCATCAGGAAAATTTCATTCAGACGTGAACCAATCCTTTAATTGTGCACAATTTGATCTTAAATTAAATCTTGATATATAAAATATACCGTGCAAAACAATGGACAATGGACAAATCCCACCAAACTTGTCTTTAATAGTGTGTATTTATACTTTATTGATATGACAGTGATACTACACTTTAACAGACTGAAGAGCATACAAAAATAGTATCATATATTTCCATTACAATCGCTATAAATGAACTGTCTTTCCCAAAGCACACATGCGTTTCACAGCTTCTGCATGTATACAATAAAGATGAGGAGGGGGAAAAAAAATCCAGATTTGTGAATGAACTGAGATAAGCACTTGTTTATATTCCTTATATAGTTTCAGAGAGTATTACGAATGTGGCTCACAACAAGCAAGAGATATTTGTATAAAATATTCATAAAAATCAGCTGCACATGAAACCATTTTTGTGTGCTCGATGATCGTGGGCTAAAATATCGGTCATATCTACATCTACACCTATGTTAGAGATTTTGAAAATATATTAGGTATTATTTTATAGATTAGTGTTGAAGAGGATTGTTTTTCTGCAATGCTATGGTTTGAATTACTGCCTTTGATCAGCCTCTCTCTCATGTGGCGCGAGAAGCAACATTCAGGTTATTGTTTGACATTTTCTTTTCAAGCCAGTCTGAGATCTGTCCTCGCTCTCTCCATCACTCACAGCCGGCCTGGCTCCCTTCGCTTGGCTGGGCCCTTGTTCTCTTCGGCTCCGGGGTCACGGCAGGTGCACTCATCCTGATCGCAGTCCACCCCGAACTGGATGACCTGTCAATCAAGCGGACACATTTTCACTAACATTATAAACCATCGCCACATTTATACACACACACACACATTTATACACTTTAACCTCAGATGCTCATTTTGCGCTGCTGATTTTGAAGTTGGAGATGGATTTTTCTTTTATAATGGAACCTTTTCCAGTTCCTCTTGAAGCCGATACAGAAGTGACCCACCTTAAACCACCATAAACCACCCCTAACCCACCATAAACCACCATAAACCACCCCTAACCCAGCTTAAACCACCATAAACCACCCCTAACCCACCTTAAACCACCATAAACCACCCTAACCCACCATAAACCACCATAAACCACCCCTAACCCACCTTGAACCACCCCTAACCCACCTCAAACCACCATAAACCACCCCAACCCACCTTAAACCACCTTAAACCACCCCTAACCCACCTTAAACCACCATAAACCACCCCTAACCCACCTTAAACCACCATAAACCACCCCTAACCCATCCCTAACCCGCCTTAAACCACCATAAACCACCCCTAACCCACCTTAAACCACCCCTAACCCACATTAAACAACTCTAAACCACCCCTAACCCACATTAAACAACTCTAAACCACCCCTAGCCCACCTTAAACCACCATAAACCACCCCTAACCCACCTTAAACCACCATAAACCACCCCTAACCCATCCCTAACCCGCCTTAAACCACCATAAACCACCCCTAACCCACCTTAAACCACCATAAACCACCCCTAACCCACCCTTAACCCACCTTAAACCACCATAAACCACCCCTAACCCACCTTAAACCACAATAAACCACCCCTAAACCACCCTTAACCCACCTTAAACCACCCCTAACCCACATTAAACAACTCTAAACCACCCCTAACCCACATTAAACAACTCTAAACCACCCCTAGCCCACCTTAAACCACCATAAACCACCCCTAACCCACCTTAAACCACCATAAACCACCCCTAACCCACCTTGAACCACCCCTAACCCACCTTAAACCACCATAAACCACCCCTAACCCACCTTGAACCACTCCTAACCCACCTCAAACCACCATAAACCACCCCAACCCACCTTAAACCACCCCTAACCCACCTTAAACCACCCCTAACCCACCCCTAACCCACATTAAACAACTCTAAACCACCCCTAGCCCACCTTAAACCACCATAAACCACCCCTAGCCCACCTTAAACCACCATAAACCACCCCTAACCCACCTTAACCCACCATAAACCACCCCTAGCCCACCTTAAACCACCATAAACCACCCCTAAGTTAACCCACCTTGAACCACTCCTAACCCACCTCAAACCACCATAAACCACCCCAACCCACCTTAAACCACCTTAAACCACCCCTAACCCACCTTAAACCACCATAAACCACCCCAACCCACCTTAAACCACAATAAACCACCCCTAACCCACCCCTAAACCACCCTTAACCCACCTTAAACCACCCCTAAACCACCCTAACCCACATTAAACAACTCTAAACCACCCCTAGCCCGCCTTAAACCACCATAAACCACCCCTAACCCACCTTAACCCACCATAAACCACCCCTAACCCACCTTAACCCACATTAAACCACTCTAAACCACCCCTAACCCACCTTAAACCACAATAAACCACCCCTAAACCACCCCTAACCCACCCTTAACCCACCCTAAACCACCCCTAACCCACCCCGAACTGGATGACCTGTCAATCAAGCGGACACACTTTCACTAACAGCGTCCAGGAGAGATTCGGCCACAAACATCTGATGGGGATGTGGGAGCCACACGCAGGCTTTGAGCGAGAGATCAAAGTGTGGTTGGGATAATTCAGCTCGAAAATACATCAAAACAATGAGCGTTAGCTTTTCCAGATGTGCGATCGATATCAACTGTGGACCAAATTACTCTCTATTGTGACCGTCTATTGAAGAAATATGTACAAAAGCTTGGGGAATGGACTGTTCCATAACTAGAAAGTTATAAGGATTGGGTTTTTTTACACTTGAAGGATCGATTAGGAAGCGTTCAGTGCGAAAGAGAGAGAGAAAGCCTGTGAGCAGATGAGTAAAGGAGGGGAACACATGTTAAGAATCCTGTCCAGGATTCGTGTCATTTAATATTTTATATTTTATCAGTCCTAGCATGAAAAATAAATAAAAAAATAAATAATAAAAAGTATAAATATATATATATATATATATAAATTCTAAAATAAACTACGCATTTAACCTATGAATTAATTATTTAATTATGATAAAAAATGCTGGGTTGAAAATCGACAAACCCAGCGGTTGGGTTGTTTTAAACCAGCGATTGGGTTGTTTTAAATCAGCGATTGGGCTGTTTAAAACCAGCAATTAGGTTGTTTTAACCCAGCAATTATGTTGTTTTAACCCAGTGAATGGGTTGTTTTAACCCAGCGATTAGGTTGTTTTAACCCAGTGAATGGGTTGTTTTAACCCAGCGGTTGGGTTGTTTTAACCCAGCGGTTGGGCTTTTTTAAACCAGCAATTAGGTTGTTTTAACCCAGCGATTAGGTTGTTTTAACCCAGTGAATGGGTTGTTTTAACCCAGCGGTTGGGTTGTTTTAACCCAGCGATTGGGTTGTTTTAGCCCAGTGAATGGGGTTGTTTTAGCCCAGCAATTGAGTTGTTTTAACCCAGCAATTGGATTGTTTTTGCTCAGCGATTAAGTTGTTTTAACCCAGCGGTTGTTGTTTTAGCCCAGCGATAGGGTTGTATTAGCCCAGCGAATGGGTTGTTTTAGCCCAGCAACTGGGTTGTTTTTCCCATCGATTGGGTTGTTTTAACCCAGCGTTTGGGGTTGTTGTAGCCCAGCAATTGATTTGTTTTAACCAAGTGAATGGGTTGTTTTAAACCAGCGATTGGGTTGTTTTAGCTCAGCGATTGGGTTGTTTTAGCCCAGCGATTGGGTTGTTTTTGCCCAGCGATTATGTTGTTTTAACCCAGCGGTTGGGTTGTTTTAGCCCAGCAATGTATTAGCCCAGCGATTGGGTTGTTTTTGTCTAGCAATGATGTTGTTTTAGCCCAGCGATAGGGTTGTTTTAGCCCAGCAATTGGGTTGTTTTAGCCCAGCGATTGGGTTGTTTTAGCCCAGCAATCGGGTTGTTTTAGCCCAGCGATTGGGTTGTTTTTGTCTAGCAATTATGTTGTTTTAGCCCAGCGATAGGGTTGTTTTAACCCAGCGGTTGGGTTGTTTTAGGCCAGCGATTGGGTTGTTTTAGCCCAGCGATTGGGGTTGTTTTAACCCAGTGAATGGGTTGTTTTAGCCCAGCGATTGGTTTGTTTTAGCCCAGCGATTGGGGTTGTTTTAGTCCAGCGATTGGGTTGTTTTAGCCCAGCGATTGGTTTGTTTTAGCCCAGCGATTGGGGTTGTTTTAACCCAGTGAATGGGTTGTTTTAGCCCAGCGATTGGTTTGTTTTAGCCCAGCGATTGGGGTTGTTTTAACCCAGTGAATGGGTTGTTTTAGCCCAGCGATTGGTTTGTTTTAGCCCAGCGATTGGTTTGTTTTGGCCCAGTGATTGGGGTTGTTTTAACCCAGTGAATGGGTTGTTTTAGCCCAGCGATTGGTTTGTTTTAGCCCAGCGATTGGTTTGTTTTAGCCCAGTGATTGGGTTGTTTTAGCCCAGCGATTGGTTTGTTTTAGCCCAGTGATTGGGTTGTTTTAGCCCAGCGATTGGTTTGTTTTAGCCCAGCGATTGGTTTGTTTTAGCCCAGTGATTGGGTTGTTTTAACCCAGTGAATGGGTTGTTTTAGCCCAGCGATTGGTTTGTTTTAGCCCAGTGATTGGGGTTGTTTTAACCCAGTGAATGGGTTGTTTTAGCCCAGCGATTGGTTTGTTTTAGCCCAGCGATTGGGGTTGTTTTAACCCAGTGAATGGGTTGTTTTAGCCCAGCGATTGGTTTGTTTTAGCCCAGCGATTGGTTTGTTTTGGCCCAGTGATTGGGGTTGTTTTAGCCCAGTGATTGGTTTGTTTTAGCCCAGTGATTGGGTTGTTTTAGCCCAGTGATTGGGTTGTTTTAGCCCAGCGATTGGTTTGTTTTAGCCCAGCGATTGGGGTTGTTTTAGCTGTGATCGATATCAACTGTGGACCAAATTACTCTCTATTGTGACCGTCTATTGAAGAAATATGTACAAAAGCTTGGGGAATGGACTGTTCCATAACTAGAAAGTTATAAGGATTGGGGTTTTTTACACTTGAAGGATCGATTAGGAAGCGTTCAGTGCGAAAGAGAGAGAGAAAGCCTGTGAGCAGATGAGTAAAGGAGGGGAACACATGTTAAGAATCTTGTCCAGGATTCGTGCCATCACCACAGGTTACAAAATAAACCCAAATTCCCAGCTAAGCGGCCTACTGCAGGAAAAGTAAACACAAAACGAGAGTAAAAGCGCTGATTTCACCTGATGTTTACGGGACGCAATTGTCCAATTGCGGTGCAATCGAGCCTATTCACTCATGTGTGATGCATTTCTTGCACACGCTGTTTAGCTTTAGTTTCATGCTAAATAATCATGACAGATGCGTTTTTAAAATACCCAAATATTTGCTTTGCGGATCACCCACGCAAACTAGAGCAATGCATCTCATTTTGTTTCCTGCGCAGGGATATTTGGATGCTAGAGAAGGAGCCACAGAAGGAGGGATGAGAGGAATTTGTTCTTTATTGTCCAACCTGGCTCCTGTCCTAGACGCTCTTAAACCAGACTGCCCCACCAGCGTACTGGGACTTTTCCACGGGCTGCGTAAACAGAAGCAGGACCTACAGTGGCTGGATGCCGTTCCTCACGGTTTACTTCACTTTCTCAGACCCTGCTTGTTTCACAGTTGCTCATGACCACTGACACCTGGCCCACTGCTAATAAAAGCTGCTCTATCCAGCCATGGATTTATGACAGACACTTTCCCCCGGGCTCATTCTCTCCGGGAGAACACGCCATCTGTTCAGGGAAAGGGTGATAATGTGGCGGCGCGATATGAGACGGAGATTGGCTGAGGGATGAGAGGATGACTGAGGGATGAGAGGATGAGAGGATGACTGAGGGATGAGAGGATGACTGAGGGATGAGAGGATGACTGAGGGATGAGAGGATGAGAGGATGACTGAGGGATGAGAGGATGAGAGGATGACTGAGGGATGAGAGGATGACTGAGGGATGAGAGGATGAGAGGATGACTGAGGGATGAGAGGATGAGAGGATGACTGAGGGATGAGAGGATGAGAGGATGACTGAGGGATGAGAGGATGAGAGGATGACTGAGGGATGAGAGGATGACTGAGGGATGAGAGGATGAGAGGATGACTGAGGGATGAGAGGATGAGAGGATGCCTGAGGGATGAGAGGATGAGAGGATGACTGAGGGATGAGAGGATGACTGAGGGATGAGAGGATGACTGAGGGATGAGAGGATGAGAGGATGACTGAGGGATGAGAGGATGAGAGGATGACTGAGGGATGAGAGGATGACTGAGGGATGAGAGGATGAGAGGATGACTGAGGGATGAGAGGATGAGAGGATGACTGAGGGATGAGAGGATGAGAGGATGACTGAGGGATGAGAGGATGAGAGGATGACTGAGGGATGAGAGGATGACTGAGGGATGAGAGGATGAGAGGATGACTGAGGGATGAGAGGATGAGAGGATGACTGAGGGATGAGAGGATGAGAGGATGACTGAGGGATGAGAGGATGAGAGGATGACTGAGGGATGAGAGGATGACTGAGGGATGAGAGGATGACTGAGGGATGAGAGGATGACTGAGGGATGAGAGGATGAGAGGATGACTGAGGGATGAGAGGATGAGAGGATGAGAGGATGACTGAGGGATGAGAGGATGACTGAGGATGAGAGGATGACTGAGGGATGAGAGGATGACTGAGGGATGAGAGGATGAGAGGATGACTGAGGATGAGAGGATGACTGAGGGATGAGAGGATGAGAGGATGACTGAGGATGAGAGGATGACTGAGGGATGAGAGGATGAGAGGATGACTGAGGGATGAGAGGATGAGAGGATGACTGAGGGATGAGAGGATGAGAGGATGACTGAGGGATGAGAGGATGACTGAGGGATGAGAGGATGAGAGGATGACTGAGGGATGAGAGGATGAGAGGATGCCTGAGGGATGAGAGGATGAGAGGATGACTGAGGGATGAGAGGATGACTGAGGGATGAGAGGATGACTGAGGGATGAGAGGATGAGAGGATGACTGAGGGATGAGAGGATGAGAGGATGACTGAGGGATGAGAGGATGACTGAGGGATGAGAGGATGAGAGGATGACTGAGGGATGAGAGGATGAGAGGATGACTGAGGGATGAGAGGATGAGAGGATGACTGAGGGATGAGAGGATGAGAGGATGACTGAGGGATGAGAGGATGACTGAGGGATGAGAGGATGAGAGGATGACTGAGGGATGAGAGGATGAGAGGATGACTGAGGGATGAGAGGATGAGAGGATGACTGAGGGATGAGAGGATGAGAGGATGACTGAGGGATGAGAGGATGACTGAGGGATGAGAGGATGACTGAGGGATGAGAGGATGACTGAGGGATGAGAGGATGAGAGGATGACTGAGGGATGAGAGGATGAGAGGATGAGAGGATGACTGAGGGATGAGAGGATGACTGAGGATGAGAGGATGACTGAGGGATGAGAGGATGACTGAGGGATGAGAGGATGAGAGGATGACTGAGGATGAGAGGATGACTGAGGGATGAGAGGATGAGAGGATGACTGAGGATGAGAGGATGACTGAGGGATGAGAGGATGAGAGGATGACTGAGGGATGAGAGGATGACTGAGGGATGAGAGGATGACTGAGGGATGAGAGGATGAGAGGATGAGAGGATGACTGAGGGATGAGAGGATGACTGAGGGATGAGAGGATGAGAGGATGAGAGGATGACTGAGGGATGAGAGGATGACTGAGGGATGAGAGGATGACTGAGGGATGAGAGGATGACTGAGGGATGAGAGGATGACTGAGGATGAGAGGATGACTGAGGGATGAGAGGATGAGAGGATGACTGAGGGATGAGAGGATGAGAGGATGACTGACGGATAAGAGGATGACTGAGGGATGAGAGGATGAGAGGATGAGAGGATGACTGAGGGATGAGAGGATGACTGAGGGATGAGAGGATGACTGAGGGATGAGAGGATGACTGAGGGATGAGAGGATGACTGAGGATGAGAGGATGACTGAGGGATGAGAGGATGAGAGGATGACTGAGGGATGAGAGGATGACTGAGGGATGAGAGGATGAGAGGATGACTGAGGGATGAGAGGATGACTGAGGGATGAGAGGATGAGAGGATGTGAGGATGACTGAGGGATGAGAGGATGAGAGGATGACTGAGGGATGAGAGGATGACTGAGGGATGAGAGGATGACTGAGGGATGAGAGGATGAGAGGATGACTGAGGGATGAGAGGATGAGAGGATGACTGAGGGATGAGAGGATGACTGAGGGATGAGAGGATGAGAGGATGACTGAGGGATGAGAGGATGACTGAGGGATGAGAGGATGACTGAGGGATGAGAGGATGACTGAGGGATGAGAGGATGAGAGGATGACTGAGGGATGAGAGGATGACTGAGGGATGAGAGGATGACTGAGGGATGAGAGGATGACTGAGGGATGAGAGGATGAGAGGATGACTGAGGGATGAGAGGATGACTGAGGGATGAGAGGATGACTGAGGGATGAGAGGATGACTGAGGGATGAGAGGATGAGAGGATGACTGAGGGATGAGAGGATGACTGAGGGATGAGAGGATGACTGAGGGATGAGAGGATGAGAGGATGACTGAGGGATGAGAGGATGAGAGGATGACTGAGGGATGAGAGGATGACTGAGGATGGGTTTGATTTACCTTTCTCGATGAGAGAGTGGACGGACAGCAGTCTCCTCCGTCATATTGGCAGTATGCTCGGTTATTAATGGTGTCACACCACCCATCTCCTCCAAACGGCTGCAAACAAAAGACAAATATCAGACATTTGGTTACATAAGGAATACGTGTTTATATAATGCATGTTGAGAAAAGACCATTTTTGGTATTAAATTTGTTTACATACATTCAGATTATATAAGAATTGTATTTATCAGTATGCTCATTTCCCATATTTCTTTACATTTAAATTATATTTACCATCATCTCGCTTAACTTTAAAAACACTAATAATTATATTAGTTAACCACATACTTCTAATCTTAGTTTGTTCATTTAAAGTTTTACTAATACATTATTAATATCAAACATTGTATCTGTTGATATTATTTAATAGCTAATATGAACTAACAGTTGAATTTTTATTAACAAACATTAAGAATTATAAATAGTTCTGAGAAATGTGGTGCTCATTTTTAGTTAATATTAATTAATGCATTGCAATAACTGTGGGACCTTATTGTAAATTGTTGCCCATTACACTGTTAAATATAATCAAGTGAACATTGTTTTTTTTACACTAAAACACTTAAAAAAAGCGTGTAATGCTTAAATTCATGTGTAGCATTTAATCATTGCTTGTATGTATTTATGTGATTTGATTTATTTAGAAAAAATTGTATACAATTAAAAAAAAATTATCAGTCATAACATGAAAATAATACAATATATATTAATTTTAACTTTTTAATTATTAATCTAATAATCTTAAATTAACTACGCATTTAACCTATCATTTAACCTTTCAATAAACTCGAAAAAATGCTGGGTTGAAAATGGACGAACCCAGGGTTGTTGGGTTGTTTTAGCCCAGCAGTTGGGTTGTTTTAGCCCAGTGATTGGGTTGTTTAAGCTAAACCTAAAGCTGGGCTACAACAACCCATTCACTGGGGGTTAAAACAACCCAATCGCTGGGTTAAAACAACTCATTCACTGGGTTAAAACAACCCAATCACTGGGTTAAAACAACCCAACCGCTGGGCTAAAACAACCCAACCATGGGCTAAAACAACCCAATCGCTGGGTTAAAACAACCCAATCACTGGGTTAAAACAACCCAACCGCTGGGCTAAAACAACCCAATCGCTGGGCTAAAACAACCCATTCGATGGGTTAAAACAACCCAACCGCTGGGCTAAAACAACCCAATCGCTTGGCTAAAACAACCCATTCGATGGGTTAAAACAACCCAACCGCTGGGCTAAAACAACCCATTCGATGGGTTAAAACAACCCAATCGCTGGGCTAAAACAACCCATTCGATGGGTTAAAACAACCCAACCGCTGGGCTAAAACAACCCAATCGCTTGGCTAAAACAACCCATTCGATGGGTTAAAACAACCCAACCGCTGGGCTAAAACAACCCATTCGATGGGTTAAAACAACCCAACCACTGGGCTAAAACAGCCCAACCACTAGGTTCAAAAAAATCCAACCCCTGGGCTAAAACAACCCAACCGCTGGGTTAAAACAGCCCAACCACTGGGCTAAAACAACCCAACCACTGGGTTAAAACAACCCAACCGCTGGGCTAAAACAACCCAATCGCTGGGTTAAAACAGCCCAACCACTGGGCTAAAACAACCCAATCTCTGGGTTAAAACAGCCCAACCACTGGGTTAAAACAACCCAACCGCTGGGCTAAAACAACCCAATCGCTGGGTTAAAACAGCCCAACCACTGGGCTAAAACAACCCAACAGCTCGGGCTAAAACAACCCATTTGCTGGGTTAAAACAACCCATTCACTGGGTTAAAACAACCCAACCGCTGGGCTAAAACAGCCCAACCACTGGGTTTGTCCATATTCAACCCAACCTGGGTTGTTTTTAACCCAGCATTTTTTAGAGTGTAGAATATCCTACTAACAGGCAAACTATAGCCTTCCATATGCAGAACCTCCCAAACCCCCGAAGAGCCCGACCCAGTAAAGCTGCCCTCAGAGTTCTGAGATGCATGAGTGACTTCATTTTACTGCACAATTAACAGTTTTCTGTGAACATGAGGCCGTCCGGATGTTCCTCGAGTCTCACAGGAATGAAATGCATGAATCACGCCAAAGGGATTTCTGCTATACTTTATGGTAGGTGGCATGTCTCATTTATTCCTTTCAAATAAAATAAAACTGCATCTGTTATTCCAGACAAAACTTCCTCACTTCCTTCCTTCGATGTCATCGCTTCACCTGTGCTCGAGCACAGGTTCCCGTTCTGCAATGCTCAAGGCAGAGAAGTCCAGCAATTATCAAATTTAACGTGCATAAACACTTTCGATGCCTTCTAAAGGATTTTACCTAACCTAAAGGATCCGATGCCAATAGCAGGAAAACAAGAGCGTTCTGCCAAAGATACTCTTGGCTCTGTTGTCCTTTCCTAAAGTCGACCTGCTTCAATCCATCCCAGCTAAACCCAGTCCAAAAGCTTTTTCCTGCCCTGGTCTCATTCTCCAACTCATAAGCAACAGCATTTTTCATTCTTCAGTTTCAAGCTTGTGTATATTTCATGTATTTCTGTATTCTTGCTCTTGTATTAAGCACATCACACATTTATTGGCAATAACAATCTGAGAGCGATCGTACTACAGTGCTACGTATTACAAGTCAAATGTCTAAATCTAAAACACGTGCGTTATAATTGTTGTTTTAGAAAAGGCTGGAAAAAGAAAAATGACCTAATGGCTAAACTAAATAATCGTGTAACAGTAAATGGGAAGGATGTGTGGAATGCATCTGCCCGGCCAGCGAGAGGAAAACTGCCAGTGAATGTTAAACAACGCCGAAGCGCTACACAAAATCCTCTGACCCGGACCTCATCTGGCACAACACAAAACAACCGCCAGGAAACGTCCAGAACCCGCCGCACACACACAGAGGAGGACCACAACACCTCAGGCTGATCTACCGCTGGTCTCAAACTCACACACATTATTTCTGCTTTGGCTAAATCGTTTTAGGCAACATGTCCTCCAACCAATACACCTATAGGTGGTTTATCACTTCCCTGAAATGCGACCCACAGGAGCGTTTACTAAAGGTGTGTCCGTATCGACAGCAGGACACTTTCATTTGAATGCTTTGCTTCCATTTATTTGCGTCATATTTAGGGTGGGTTAGGGGTGGGTTAGGGGTGGTTTAAGGTGGGTTAGGGGTGGGTTAGGGGTGGTTTAAGGTGGGTTAGGGGTGGTTTAGGGTGGTTTAATGTGTGTTAGGGGTGGGTTAGGGGTGGGTTTGGGGTGGTTTATGGTGGGTTAGGGGTGGTTTAAGGTGGGTTAGGGGTGGTTTAATGTGGGTTAGGGGTGGTTTAATGTGTGTTAGGGGTGGTTTAGGGTGGTTTAAGGTGGGTTAGGGGTGGGTTAGGGGTGGTTTAGGGTGGTTTAATGTGGGTTAGGGGTGGTTTAGGGTGGGTTAAGGGTGGTTTAGGGGTGGTTTATGGTGGGTTAAGGGTGGTTTAAGGTGGGTTAGGGGTGGTTTATGGTGGTTTAAAGTGGGTTAGGGGTGGTTTATGGTGGTTTATGGGTGGTTTATGGTGGGTTAGGGGTGGTTTATGGTGGTTTAAAGTGGGTTAGGGGTGGTTTATGGTGGTTTATGGGTGGTTTATGGTGGGTTAGGGGTGGTTTATGGTGGTTTAAGGTGGGTTAGGGGTGGGTTAGGGGTGGTTTATGGTGGTTTAAGGTGGCTTAGGGGTGATTTAAGGTGGGTCACTTCTGTATCGGCTTCAAGAGAAACTGGAAAAGGTTGTCACTTGGTTACAATGTATTGGGTCCATGTAGCTCTTAAAGGGCCGGACCTGATATTCTGTGTGATTAATGTCAATCAAACAACAAAAGACAATAGAAAATCATCCCATGCTTGACTGAATAACATTAATATATGTATTAAAGGTCCCATGGCATGGCATTTTTCTATTATTTTATAGTGTTTCCTGAGGTGTACTTATATTGTTAGTATGATTTTTACATCATAAAATGTCATAATTTAGAAATAAAAGGCATTTTGTCTATACTGCTGTTTGCCCTGTGGCTGAATGCCCTGTTTCAAGAGGCGTGTCTGCTGTGAGACTTCAGTAAAAACGCCCACTGTTGTGATTGGCTGACATCTTTGCATTTGATACGAGCTGAGGGGGCGTGGTTTAACGTTTAAAGTTAGTAACTTTAGTAAATTATGGATCAGCGCTGACTCGAGATGCGAACCGTTTAGAACGATTCAGTCCGATTTGGTGAACTGATTCGGTTCACTAAAAAGAACCGATTCAAAAGAATGATTCGTTCGCGAACCAGACATCACGGAGACGGAGCGATTGCTAACAAAGTTATTTATAGTAACTACTGAGTTATGAGAGCGCTGTCTGTCAGCGCGAGTTTATTGTGTTTGTATCTGAGAGTTCTGAATAAACACGAGTCCCAGTCACGCTGAGTCCGTCTTCATCATTATTACCAACTTTGTAACACATGCAAAGTACCATTACAGCTGTCGAGATGAACGAGTTAGTAAGTTTGATTAAAGCATTTTTTCTAGATATGTTCCAATCATATGAATAGCGTCATTGACGCGCATTGAGTACACAGCGCAAACAAAGACACAACAGCAGTAATCGAATGTAATCCAGTTTATTATGGGGAAAGCTGGCTAGCCTAGCCGGATACCCTCACGCTTACCCCCGTCTGCTTAATCTCGCCCCGCGTTTGGCTCCTCCGCTGTGGGCCAGATGCAGTACTGGGGGTCGGGGATGTTGAAGGCCGAGCTTCGGCGTGTGTGAGGTTTATCTCTAAAGATGTGGCTCTGCCAATGTTAAGCAGAAACTCCCGACTGTATGCACATTTAAGAACAGATAGACGCGACGAGGACGTACAAAAACACTGACTCACAAGATAGAAAACACGAAAACACCGTTCTGTCTGTCTGGAGAGAGAGAAGCCGCAGTGTGTGCACGAATAATAAATAATTAGCTACACATCAGAAATCACTGATCACAGATCAGAAGGAACTGAACAATGACTTCTGTTTTCATTTGTACATCCAAACACTGAGAAACTGCCAGCGTTCACTCGTTCACACGCAATGATCTCTGGAGCGTTTGCATGGGCGTGCCAGATTCTCTGGGCGGAGGAAAGGGAGGAAACCGTTCCTGCTTGGACGTCAAACCAGGAGACTTCAGGATTGGCTCGTCTGGCCTGACATTTTCTCAAAGGCAGAGAAAGACAGCCAGAACTCGGGTTTACACCGATCAACATTTCTATCCACTTGGGGACAATATTCAGGCTAGGGGAACTCATATTAATGTTGAAAAACCTCATAAAATGAAAATTTCATGCCATGGGACCTTTAATAATCAGTGTATAGTTAATTTATAGAGTAAAGACTATGCAGTTTTTTTTAAACATTTGATTATTTAATTTCTTGAATGCTACTGTCACTGTTTTTGTCATATTGTTTGTAAATATACATTTTTGCTTATTTTTTAAAAACAAAGATAAAATTAAATTAAATATCTATATTGTAATTATATAATTACTTAAATATGAAATTACTCGTATCATGAAATAAGATTTTGGTCATCCCAGCCTGTTCAGAATGAAATGAACATGACTGATAATAATGTGATCTCTGTAAGGATGTTCACACTGGCATGTAGTTATTATCATATTATTATTTTCAAATAAAGAGGAGGGAATGGTCCAAAAGCAGGACGGGAACATGCTGGCCAAGTGAGTTTTTAGTATAAAACAATGAATAGTAAGTTCTGTCGTATTATTTAATGACTTGTACAGTTCTTTGCCGTGGCATTGATTCAGTATCGAGGTATTTTAGTCTGCTATCATATCGAAGTCATAATTTTGGTAACTTTATAGATATTTTGTATGTTATGATCTGTTGTGCTGCATTCATACCTCTATGGTTTACAGCATTAGTAGTTTTTTCCCCATGTACTGTATCTGATATATATCCACAATAATCGAATCGAAAGCTTGTGAATGGAAATGGAATCGAATCGTGAAATGTGTGTCAATCACCAGCTCTAGTGTTATTTTAGGCCGGTGCAGTTTGCAATCAATGTTTGGAGACCGAATGGCAAAGACTCCATGACCCTACTGTAATCCGATGATGGATTTATATTTCTCTCAGTGTGAGTTCAAGCTGTCCACTTTGAGGTATCTATCCCAAAACTCTTTTTCCTGGCCTCCTCTCAAAAGGGGGTTTTTCGGAGGCAACCCTGCTATGTTTTTGGGCAGTATCCAAAGCTTGATTTAGATTACAGAAATGTATTGAAAATGAAACCCTCGATGAGTCACTTAAAAAAGATGTATTTTCAAAAAACACAATTAACCCCTAGCAACGGTTTCTGGGATGAGCGTCCGAAACAAAGCGCAATCTTATCAAGGTGTCGTTTCACCTCGCATGACGTCGGGAGAAATCCCACCGGAGCGAGGGAGGACACACTCCACAGGTTTCCTGACTGACTGACCACATCTAATGCAAAGCAAAAGATAGAATAAACACAACCTCCATGGAAACAACATGTTTTCATTGACAACAATGTTAGTGCTGGCATCTCACTTCGCTGAAATATGCACCCCTTGATTGGCCCTCTCCAGAGCTCCCAAAAGACTACTAATTATGTTCCCCTCCATTTCATTCCTAATGTAAACTTTTTCCTTTTTGTCTTTAAATGCAAGCTGAAAAACAACACGTCGCAACGGCAAAAGGGTGAAAGAAGTGTTTGTTGTTTTTGTGTGTGTGTGTGTCTTGTCAACTTTTCCCATAAAATTAAGATGAAGAAACCCAGTGCTTGCCCTGAGAGGAATCAGATGACCATTCTTGTAACCATATTTGCAGCAGGAATGTGAACAGTGGTTCTTCATAAACCTGTGGCATCATCTGTAAAGTTTCTCAAACGGAGCCACACAAAAAGAGGGAAAAGTCGACTCGAATGCTGGAAGCTTTGAAGCAATCAAATAAATTGTGCTTGATAGTGGCAGAGAGACGGACGGACGGCGGGAGAAACAAAACAAGTCCGCAGGTCAGAAGATCATAAAATCAAAAGCATCCAAGGGTCAAATCAACTAAACACAAACCGAGGGCTTTCAACAGAACTCACTAACACATGAAGACTCGAAGATTCTCGTTCATCTGAGATAATAAAAGAGCAGACTAAACGTCTACCTATGATTAGACCGGTTCAAAGTGAAATATTAATCACGACACATAAACTAAAGCATGACCTGAGCCGACCCCTTCCCGTATCATCGGTCTATAATGGGAAAGACCTTCTGGATGTGATGCCGAGCCGCTGGAACATGTGCTGTGGTATAATTTATATTGAGTCTCCAATATAAAAGCAACTGTTTTGCTTGGTAACAAACGAGGGCAAGAGAGATGAGAGGCTCTGGCAGATATGAGGGGTATTTGAATATCATAAAACATCCCTCTACAGGAATGATGTGTTCCAAAGTAGAATGAATAGTTCATAAAACCTGTCAGCTTTACTCTGAAACTGTATATTAAAAATGATCAAAACTGATGTTCGTGGAAAAAAAACATGCTACTGATGATAAAATATACAAAACATACTATTTTATATGCAATATATGGCATAGATTTTTATATCTTATATCTATTTCATGCATTCTGACTTATTTCCACTGTTAGAATTGATTCTCATGATAAACATGGGCGAGTTGGACGTGTGACAGAGTATTTCTGTGACAGATACACTCCTTCAGGATTAGAACACGTTTCAGAAAGTTTTTTTTTTTTTTTTTCGTGTATGGCCCTGTATGACGTCATAAAGGGGGGAACTCCTTATATGGACACTTCTCCTGGAAAAGCGTGCACACACACACTAGAGCAGGAGCGAGAGTATGCTCATCATTCGGGTAACGCAAGTCGAGAACAACAATCACTAAAAGAAGTGTGTGTGTGTGTGTGTGTGTGTGAGGGAAAGATCACCTTGTTCATCTTCACTAATAACCCAGCGTTAGTTCACCCAAAAATGAAAATTGTGTCATTAATTCCTCACCCTCATGTGGTTGGACACCCGTCAGACCTCCGTTCATCTTCAGACACAAATGAAGATATTTTAGTGTAAATCTGATGCTGAGAAAGGCTTCAGATAGGCCTCCATTGGCATTCAGTACATTTACACTCACAAGACCCATAAAAGGCTCTTAAAACGTTGTTACAAAGTCCATCTCACCACAGTGACTCTACAATAATTTTACGATGCGACGACAATAGTTTTTGTGCGCAAAAGAAAATCAAAATAACACCTTTATCCAACTTGTTATTGTCTTCCGTGTGTGTCTCCACGACGCATGCGTGAGAATATGAGCAGATCCGGCGTTCGGACACATGACCCAGAAGAGATTTGTTTACAAGCAGAGGAAGACGCGCGTGTCTCAGCTGTTGAATTCTACATTGATCGTGCTTTAGGTCTCAGTGTAGTTCTCAAAATGGGGCTAAAGTGTGTATTTCATGGATTCCCGAACGCCGGATCTGCTCATATTCTCACGCATGCGTCGTGGAGACACACACAGAAGGCAATAACAAGTTGGATAAAGGTGTTATTTTGATTTTCTTTTGCGCACAAAAACTATTGTCGTCGCATCGTAAAATTATTGTAGAGTCACTGTGGTGAGATGGACTTTGTAACGACGTTTTTAGTGCCTTTTATGGGTCTTGTGAGTGTAAATGTACTGAATGCCAATGGAGGCCTATCTGAAGCCTTTCTCAGCATCAGCTTTACACTAAAATATCTTCATTTGTGTCTGAAGATGAACGGAGGTCTGACGGGTGTCCAACGACATGAGGGTGAGGAATTAATGACAGAATTTTCATTTTTGGGTGAACTAACCCTTTAAAGGGTTAAGGGAACAGAGGATGCAGTTTGTGTTTCCGGAGTTCTGCAAGTGTGTGTGTTTGTTCCCGGTCATGAGTGGAAACCGCAGGCGGTGAGTCAAACTGATCATATGTGTGTGTGTGTGTGTGTGTGTGTGTGTGTGTGTGTGTGTACCAAATGTGGGACGATTACTAAGTTTGTGTGGGACAATGTGGGACATGTTACCAACACTAAAACATAACCTGAAACTGTTGTATAATCTTTATTTTACATGTCATTTAAATTCAACACCACTGAGCCCAAAGGCAGCAGGCATCATGCAGATAACTAGTTTTGAAACAGTTCTGACCAAGTCCAACAAAATAAATAAGGAACAAATAAAACATAAAACAACATGAAATTAGTTAATTGACAGTCTTATATATAAATTTATATTATATGTTAAGAATATAACAAATGTACCGAATTATCCATTCGTTTTCTGACAGGGAACACATGGAATGAATCACCGCTCCACATTTTGATTGACAGCCATCACAACCTACTAGTGACCGTGTTTTCTCCTTTCTTTTCAACCATTGGTCTTGGATAGGATTTAAAAAACGTCTGTTGTATTTGTGTAAGGCGGGATGTTACTTCTGACGAAGCGCTGTTAAATAAAGTTGGAAAACGCTGCCGCAAAAAGAATAAAGAAAATGCTTTCTTAAAAAGGCAAAAGAATACATGCATGTTTTCTTAATATGATAATTAAAAACCAACAGACTGATGAAAATGCGGGACATTTTCTCAATATGTGACGTGCGGGACAAGGGGTGACAATGCTGTGCGGTACAACGCAAAGCGGGACAGGTGGTCACCCTAATCGAGAGTTATCCAGGGAGAGTGTGTGTGTGTGTGTGTGTCTCTTTAGCTCCACCCACTGCACGCCTCCACGAGAACAACATCAACGTATAGTGAATCGAAAGTTAATAATGCCATGCAGTGACAAACTTTGTTTTAAAAAGTGTGTGAATGGGGGAAGTCATGAGAAGTCATGTTTAACGTGATAGTTTCATCCTTAACGTTTCATCTCCTAACTATAGCATAATACAATATGGTCAGTCCTGAGATTCTTCACACAGATTCCCAGTCCAGTGGTAGAGCTGGTGTCCGGCGAGCGTGTCTGAGGTTCGGTTCTGGGTTTGAATCCGCCATTGTGTAGCTTTTCTCTCATAAAAACCAAAGGTGTTCATCAGTGATTGTGTATCAAGAGCAGGGACATGCTTGTGTGATGTAACCGGAGTGAAGTCTAAGGGCTTTCACACCTTGTTTGATCCGGATTTTCAAACTTTTCAGTTTGGTCCGAATCAAAATGGCCGGTGTGAAACCTCCCCTGACCACGGGCCAAACAGACGAAAAGAGGTCGTCTCAGTCCGGATCAAACTGAACAAAGGTTGGGTTGGTTTCTAGTGTGAAAGCATTTTCTGCATGGTTCGTACTTTCAGAGCATTTACAGGAAGTTCCTGTTTATGTTTAAATATTATAATGTGATTTTTAAATTTCATCTCGGCTATATTGATTATGAAAAGTGAAAAGATGCGCAATATGTCAGAAGGTCAGATGATTTTGAAAGAAATGTTGTATGATTTTGCTTAGAAAGCCGTTCTTTAAAGTGAATTTCATTTTTTATAAATTGTATCTTAATTTTAATCAACGTTTAATCAGATAATTGCCTGGATTTAAATAATACGAAGCAAATAGTCTATAGCAGACAATAATCGCGGGAGCGATCACATGCTTTGCACATGAACTGAAGCGCGTCTCAAATAAACCGAAACTCAGCAGATACTCGTCTCACAAACATGAGAAATATGTGTTTATAAAGCTTGAAATGTCCACTTTTAAACATAACGAAAAGAAAACAGTCCAGCAATGAGCACTGTTCAATAGTGGCAATGATATGCGTCCGTTCATTCTTGTCAAAGACGCTGACGTCAGACGCACGTCTGTTTACAAATCAATCAATGTCCAGATGCCGCACACAGAGATGATGACGAGTGGACACAAGCAGTGTTGGGGAAAGATACTTTGAAAAGTAATGCATTACAATATTGCGTTACTCCCTGAAAAAGTAACTAAATGAGTAACTTAGTTACTTTTTCAAGAAAAGTAATGTTACGTTACTTTTCCGTTACTTTTTCTCACCTGGGCGGGGCTTGTTTTTTTTGTTGGCTTTTTATAACAACAAAGTTCTATTTTTGTGCAAATGTAAAGACCTCTTCATACCAAAATTGAAATAATAAGCCTCAGGCTGAGGTAAAAGTGCTAATTCACGCATGGACAGTAGAGGGCGCTGTGCTGTGCTGGCATTCTGGATAATGGGAGAATAAGACGCAGGAGAAAAAATTATACCAATAAAAACAAAAAATCTAGTAATTTTTGCTCATGGTTTAACTGAATCATTAAAGGCCAGCAGCAAGACATTGGTCAATAAAGGTAGATTAAATGCATGAAAATATTTGTTTTATTTAACATTTAATTATTGGTGGTTTGCATAGGACTCTGATTTAGCATTTGACTGATTTTATTCATTTTGAGGAGTACAGAATCTTTATTGTGCAAGTGAGATGAATAAATGCTCACATGTAGTCTAGAACTACAATAACCATCATGTTCACACACAACCTCTGCACTTACAATGTTTCTCATCATGTGTACAGGAGAGCTGTCAGTCAAATAAATGTGAAAAAGTAACTCGGATATTTTGTTGTAAATTTGAAAAGTAATGCGTTACTTTACTCAAGTTACTTGTAATGTGTTACCAACACTGGACGCAAGTGCGTCATGTAAAGTTCTTTAGTGCGCTCGCATAATTGCAATGTGAAACCAAACCAAAACTAACTGAATGTATAAAAT
This sequence comes from Gobio gobio, assembly GCF_949357685.1. Classification (NCBI taxonomy): domain Eukaryota; kingdom Metazoa; phylum Chordata; class Actinopteri; order Cypriniformes; family Gobionidae; genus Gobio; species Gobio gobio. Next base: position 3,162,777 of record NC_137102.1, on the reverse strand, counting down.
GTATCAAAACATGAACTTCGGTTCGAACTTTGGTGCGGACTTTCAGGTGTGAAAATGCCCTAAGATGCGATGACGTCTTTTGTGTGTGTGTGTGTGTGTGTGTGTGTGTGTGTGTCTCTTTAGCTCCGCCCACTGCCCTCCTCCACGAGCTCGTTGTTTTCAGAAAGAATCGTTTCAGTGTATCTGTCTTTTAAAGACTCTTGGGAGATATGAAGGATCAACACTACTCTATCGATACTCCAGATTTACACCAGACTGGCACAAACTGTGTGTGTTATGACCCCTTTAAATGAATTTTAAACAGTTTACCCAAGTTACTAACATTTGAATGGCACACTGTTCTAAACACCGCCCCACCCTTTCACTTTCAAGACATGGAGCTAAAAATCCAGAGAGAATTACAATAAACAGTCATCCATTATTTTCCAAAACACACGACTGTTCATTTCAACACTGATTTCGCTTCCAGGCTTCACATGACGCCGCAGTGCTAATTCTGTTGACTTTTTGCGAAGCCTGGTATGTTACTTTCGTCACATATCCTTTGTGATTATTTTAAAACTTGTTTAATGCATCCATCAGTTACATAACATCCTTTAAATTCCCTCTGACCTGCACACACACACACACACCGATAAGATCATTCATTTGCTTTGGCACCTCGGCGCTACGATTGTCGACGAAGTCTGATGAGTTAGTGCTTGGGGTGAATTTAAACAGGATTCTGTGAATTGCGGGAAGGACTCTGGAGGAACAGAAACCGGAATGATATGTTTTATGATCATGTATATACCACATTTTACAGTGGCAATGATATTTTCATTCGGTTTTATTTTTGCGATAAAAGGAGCACCGGTAAGAATCAATCTGTCAGCGTGCCGTGGGAAGATGTGGCACGCAGTCCATCAACCGTTGCGCTAAATGTTTCTCTTGGCCATGGGGAACGTTCAAGATGTCTCCGTACAAGAGCGGACAGTTTCGGAAATCCCTGACAGCAAAATGCCTCATTGCTGATGCAAATGTAAACTCGGGAATTTGAAAAAACAGACAAAATAAAAATAGAAAACGAATTGACTGATTTCTTGACCGTTTGGATTGGGTTCATCACAAGAGACCTCAAGTCTTGCTCTCCAGCTCTGAATTCCTGTGGCCGTGAATGGTTTCAGCGAAAATCCCTCATGAGACGTATTACATGCTACTAGCTCGACCCACTATGCTTTATTTATACATGTTTTGAGAGAAAAAAAGGATTCAATGGATCAAAGGAATTGATTTGCGAGTTCCATTGTGGTCACAGACGTACATAGTGTTATGACTACAGAGATAGTGAGGAGCAAAACAGCGCATTGGACCTCCATGACACAATAACTGGAACCTTAAACCATCAACAGCGTCATCGTTCATCACTCCTGGACCACCTCAGTGCTCTGCTGGTGGTTATCTGTCAGAGAACTCTTTCCTCTCTAGATCTGACAGGGAGCAGATGCCAATTCTTTCTACGTCTTCCATTAATCTCTTAAAGGAACACGCCACTATTTTTGAGAATAGGCTCATTTTCCGTCTCCCCTAGAGTTAAAGGGTTAGTTCACCCAAAAATGTAAATTGTGTCATTAATGACTGACCCTCATGTGGTTGGACACCCGTCAGACCTCCGTTCATCTTCAGACACAAATGAAGATATTTTAGTGTAAATCTGATGCTCTGAAAGGCCTCCATTGGCTCAATGCACTTTACACTTTCAAGACCCTTAAAAGGCACTAAAGACGTCGATAAAAAGTCCATCTCACTACAGTGGTTCTACAATAACTTTATGAAGAGGCGACAATAGTTTTTGTGCTTTTGTGTTTTGAAATCGTCATCACTATGTAAGTCGTTATTTAGGGTTTTTTTGCGCACAAAAACTATTCTCGCCGATTCATAAAGTTATTGTAGAACCACTGTAGTGAGATGGACTTTGTATCGACGTCTTTTAAGGGTCTTGAGAGTGTAAAGTGCATTGTGCCAATGGAGGCCTTTCAGAGCATCAGATTTACACTAAAATATCTTCATTTGTGTTCTGAAGATGAACGGAGGTCTGACGGGTGTCCAACGACATGAGGGTAAGTAATTAATGACAGAATTTTCATTTTTGGGTGAACTAACCCTTTAAACAGTTGAGTATTTACCGTCGAATCCATTCAGCCGATCTCTGGTTCTGGCGGTAGCACTTTTAGCATAGCTTAGCATACATCATTGAATCTGATTAGACCGTTAGCATCTCGCTCAAAAATGACATATGAGTTTTGATATGCAGCGGCTGAAAATAGTCCCAGCGTTCTCTGTGTGAGCCGGTCATCCCGTTGGTTATGTTGACTGAAGTTAGCCTATTTTCAGCCGCTGTGTGATATCACTGCGCCGCTGCACTCATGGGGCGGCTCACAGCTCTTGATTATTACGCAGGAATGAGAGTATAGTTCCTGCTATATCGGCCTAGAAAATCACACCTTCTCATTTTCCGTCAGTCTAGTACACGATGTCACTACAGAAGAGTCAAGTTTTAAATACGAAAAATATAGAAACTCTTTGGTCATTTCTGAGCGAGATGCTAACGGTCTAATCAGATTCAATGATCTATGCTAAGCTATGCTAAAAGTGCTACCAGCAGACCCGGAGATCGGCTGAATGGAAACGGTCAAACTCAACTGTTTAACTCTAAGGGAGACGGAAAATGAGCCTATTTTCAAAAATAGTGGCGTGTTCCTTTAAGCTCTAGGACCATTTTCGGGGGATTTCCGCCTGGATTTGGATTCCCAAATTGATAAGTTTCTCATACACACATACAGTGTCTCTCAATACACAATACTTGTGTCACTTTACAGGAAACACTTTGAAGTTACATAAACCACTGCTAAAAGTGATAAACATGTAAGTATATGTTGTCTGAGCACTGATTTTTGAAAGTGTGTGCTCTAGCACCCTGCAGAATGTTTTGGCTGTTTCCACTAGATGGCAGAAAATACTGCAAAAAATATATGTGTCATATTGTAGATTTATTCAAATGGATCCGAATGGACGAATATGACCTTTTTTATGTGACCCCCCCCACACACACACACACACACACACACACACACACACACACACACTCCTCTCAGAAACTGAAGCCTCCGCGCCTCATTCGCCCCCAAGTGGTTGGTCCCAGTATAGCTCATAAGCCCCGCCCCTCCGTCTTTTCTAATGGACGCGAGGCAAACTAAACAATCAAATTACACTTCAAATAATTTTTTCCAAAAGTTGGTTTCTGTCATTGTGGGCAGTTTTTATCACGATGATTTCATTTCAAGCGTTCGTTTTTTAAAATAAGTTTAGTTTTTGTTAGTTATTTGATGCTATAAAAACGGTGACGTCATGTTTGACGGCTTCTCTGAGTGAAGTTGTCACTGAGGCACTAACAGACTTTTTTCTGGATTTTCTGTGAGGAGATTGGAGCTTTAGCTTTAATTTCTAGATTTCCATAGCATATCTGCACAAGATGGCAGCCCCACATTCGGACCAATGAAGTCGCGTCGTCCATATTTTTGTACGTTCTGTGACTCATATACAGTGGTATAAATGCAATATCCCTGTGTCTTTAAATTCGTTTTTCCAGTTTTTGCTGGGATATGCTGGAAACGGCCCAAACTGTCTGCAGGGTGCTAGAGCTCACAGGGCCTGAGATATACACTTTCAAAAATGAATTTATAACCAAAAAATCAAAATCTGCCTATTTTTTTTTCTGTTTTTTTTTTTAATATTTTATATGTTTATTATATCACACACAACATATACTATAATATGCATCACTTTCTGAAGTGTTTTATGTAATTTCAGGGTTTTCTGTAAAATGACACGGGGATATTACACTTATACCACTGTATATGGGTATGTTTTTATTACATAAAAAAGGTCATATTCCTCCCTTCAGATCCATTCGAATAAATCTAGCATACATGATCCAAACAAAATTCTTTTTTTCCCGTATTTGCTGCCATCTAGTGGAAACGGCCTAAACTGTCTGCAGGGTGCTAGAGCTCACAGAGCCTGAGTTACACACTTTCAACAATCAATTTATAACCAAAAAATCTAAAAGCGTCTCTTTTTTGGGGTGGGGGTTATTACAGCTCAGACAACATATACTCACATGTTTATCACTTTTAGCAGCGGTTTATGAAACTTCAACGTTTTTCCTGTAAAATGACACCAGTATTGTGTATTTAGAGACACTGTATGTGTGTATGGGAAACTTTACATTTGGGGAGGCCAAATCCAGGCGGAAATGGTCCCAGAATAATTGAGTGTTTCATATTTTTTTCACCCTGATATTTTTTTGGTAAATACATTTTTGAAATTGTATCCTCACAGTTCATTAATTTAAATGGCATACTTCTCTAAACACTTTTTCACCCATTCCCTTTCAAGATAAATTGATTGACATCACTGATAGAGCTAAAATCAAGAATTACAGAAAATATGTTCCACTGTTAATTTCAACACTATGTTCATTTCTAAACCTCAAACTGCAATCGCATGAATACAGTGCTCAAGTCTTATGGTCTACTCTTATGGTGTGTGGACTCTTTCTGAAGCGTTCCGGTCACTATATACTGTTGCTATATGGAAAAGAGCTGTGTGAACATCTGTTAAAACTCTCCTTTTGTGTTGTACTGAAAAAAACCCACATGGTTTTG